>NW_027596962.1:0-120900 GCF_964194155.1 Cetorhinus maximus | reverse complement strand
GGAGAGGGTCCAGAGGAGGGTCACGAGAACGATCCCAGGAATGAAAGGCTTAACATATGAGGAACGTTTGAGGACTCTGGGTCTATACTCGATGGAGTTTAGAAGGATGAGGGGGGATCTGATTGAAACTTACAGAATACTGAAAGGCCTGGATAGAGTGGGACGTGGGGAAGATGTTTCCATTAGTGGGAGAGACTAGGACCCGAGGGCACAGCCTCAGAGTAAAGGGATGACCTTTTAGAACAGAGATGAGGAGAAACTTCTTTAGCCAGAGAGTGGTGAATCTATGGAATTCATTGCCACAGAAGGCTGTGGAGGCCAGGTCATTGAGTGTATTGAAGACCGAGATAGATAGGTTCTTGATTGGTAAGGGGGATCAAAGGTTACGGGAAGAAGGCGGGAGAATGGGGTTGAGAAACTTATCAGCCATGATTGAATGGCGGAGCAGACTCGATGGGCCGAAGGGCCTAATTTCTGCTCCTATGTCTGATGGTCTTAAATGTCAAGACAACCACTGTTGTAAATGATTCCGAGCTGCAAGTTCCCGTGAGCTCAATGGGGTCTCTGAACCTGAACTGAAAGAGCTTCTCTTCTTGCAGAGCGGGTTTGTCCAGTTTTGTTACAGGTGCCAGAAGCCCCGCACTGGCCCAGCCAGCAACGCCCACCTCTCATGAATGGATGAAAAAAAAGAGGCATCTCGCAACTGAAGGCCCAGCTGAAGGCCGACGGTGGGAATGATTGAAACCTGAGCCCAGAATTGGCGGAGGGCTGAGATCTCAGAGGTGTGGGGTTGGAGGAGATTACAGGGAGATAGGGGAGAGGCCAAGACATGGAGGGAACTGTAAACAGGCTGGGAATTTTTAAAATAAGGCATTGCTTCACCAGGAGCCGGTGTCGGTCAAGTGAGCACAGGCGGGGTGACGGGGTGAATGAGATTTGATGTGAGTTCGGACATGGGGCCGCAGAGTTTTGGATGTCTTCATGTTTACAGAGGGCGTGAATGTTGGGGACCAGGCAAGAGTGCGTTTGAATTGTCAAGTTTTCCGGTACCAAAGGCACGGGCGAGGGTTTCAGCTGTGGATGGGCTGAGGGAAAGGGCAGAGTCGGGTGAGGTTAGAGTAATGGCCGTCTTAGTAACAGGGAGGAAATGTGCCAGGTCCCCTCATCCTGGGGCCCAATCGGACACCGTGGTTGTTAAGTCCGGCTCAGCCTCAGACAAGTTGCCGGGGAGAGGGATGGGGCTGGTGGCTAGGGAGCGCAGTTTGGAGCGGAAACAGCGGCTGCAGCGTTCCCAGGGTTTAACGGGAGGGAATTTCTCCTCCATCCGGCAGTCCGATGGTTTAGAGGCGTTGAGAGAGAGGCAGTGGTGAGTTAAGCCTGAACTCTGACAGAGAGTACCAGCGCTCCCTCACTGGGTTAAAACCCAGTAGCTCCCCAAGCTGACCACTCTGCGGGAGCACCGACACTCCACGTGGGTCTTCGGAGGTGAAAGGAGGTGCCTCACCACCAACTTCGCAAGGAATGGGGCTGGGCCTTGCTCCTGAGGTCCACGGGTCCCAAGAATAAATCCTGGTGATCCTGTGTTGGGCCTTTCTCCGGACACTGAAATAACAGACACACCCGACCGAACACGAGTTGAGATTTTACTGGCTGGTGTGACAAGCCTCTGCCTCGTCACTTTGGAGTTGTTTTGAGCGGGGCAATGTCCTGTCAAAGCAGCGGGGAGAAGGGACGTCACAGAAGCACGGGGAGGGAGGGAGAGAGGGAGAGGGTGAGGGCCTGTGTGAGCAGGAAGCCTGGGGTTCTCCGTTCCTCGGGCTCTGACCCTCTCGAGGTGCCTTACCGTCGGATAAAGGCTTTCATCGTGGGGTGTCAAAGCTGCTGACATCAGGTAAAGGGCGACACCAGCTCCTGAAACTAAGGTGTTGACACCGTTCACCACCATCGTGGCCAGGACCTGAGAGGGTGGAATACAGAACGAATGGGTCAAGGCTGAAAAGACACAAGAACTGAAAAGGGGTTTGAATAGTGGGCGAGAATGTAAAGGAAACACCAATAGGTCATTCCGGACCTCCCTTTGCCAGGATCACACATCACCTCACCCTCTGCCCACTGCTCCACACCACATCCAGGGTCAGCAACATCCCGATTGGAACATTCCCCCTCACTTTCACATAGTCCCCTCCAGGGCCCACACTCCCTCGTAACCACCTCCCTAACTCAGTAACCTCCTTCAGCCTCTACAACCCTCCCTATCTCAGTAACCTCCTCCCTATCTCTGTAACCTCCTCCAGCCCCTACAACCCTCCCTATCTCTGTAACCTCCTCCAGCCCCTACAACCCTCCCTATCTCTGTAACCTCCTCCAGCCCCTACAACCCTCCCTATCTCTGTAACCTCCACCAGCCACTACAACCCTCCCTATCTCTGTAACCTCCTCCAGACCCTACATCCCTCCCTATCTCTGTAACCTCCAGCAGCCCCTACACCCATCCCGATCTCTGTAACCTCCTTCAGCGCCTACAACCCTCCCTATCTCTGTAACCTCCTCCAGCCCCTATGACCCTCCCTATCTCTGTAACCTCCTCCAAAACCTACAACATCCCTATCTCTGTAACCTCCTCCAGCCCCTACAACCCTCCCTATTTCTGTAACCTCCTCCAGCCCCTACAACCCTCCCTATCTCTGTAACTTCTTCAAGCCTCTACAAACCTCCCTATCTCTGTAACCTCCTCCAGCCCCTACAACCCTCCGTATCTCTGTAAGCTCCTCCAGCCCCTACACCCCTCCCTATCTCTGTAACCTCCTCCAGCCCTTACAACCCTCCCTATCTCTGTAACCTCCTCCAGCCCCTACAACACTCACTATCTCTGTAACCCCCTCCAGCCCCTACAACCCTCCCTATCTCTGTAAGCTCCCCAAGCCCCTACAACTCCCCCTATCTCTGTAACCTCCACCAGCCCCTACAACACTCCCTATCTCTGTAACCTCCACCAGCCCCTACAACTCCCCCTATCTCTGTAACCTCCAACAGCCCCTACAACTCCCCCTATCTCTGTAACCTGCCCCAGCCCCTACAACCCTCCCTATCTCTGTAACCTCCTCCAGCCCAAACAACCCTCCCTATCTCTGTAACTTCCGCCAGCCCCAACAACCCTCCCTATCTCTGTAACCTCCACCAGCCCCTACAACCCTAACATCCCCCAGCCCCTAAAACCCTCCCTATCTCTGTAACCTCCTCCAGCCCCTACAACCCTCCCTAGCTCTGTAACCTCCACCAGCCCCTACACCCCTCCCTATCTCTATAACCTCCTCCAGCCCCCACGACTCTCCCTATCCCTGTAACCTCGAACAACCCTTACAACCCTCCCTATCTCTGTAATCTCCTCCAGCCCCTACACCCCTCCCTATCTCTGTAACCACCACCAGCCCCTACACCCCTCCCTACCTCCTCCAGCCGATACAACCCTCCTTATTTCTGTAACCTCGTGCAGCCCCGACAAACCTCCCTATTTCGGAGCGCTGCACTGTCGGAGGGTCAGCACTGAGGGAGCGCTGCACTGCTGGAGGGTCAGTTGTGGGTTTGGAAGGTGCTATTTAAGGAGCCTTGGTGAGTTCCTGCACTGTGTAGATAACAGACAGGGCTGCCAGTTTGCGTAAGCGGTGGAGGGAGTGAATGTTTGTGGATGGGGCAGTACTGAGGGAGCGCTGCACTATCAGACGGTCAGTACTGAGGGAGTGCCGCACTGTCAGAGGGTCAGTACTGAGGGAGAGGTGCACTGTCAGAGGGTCAGTACTGAGGAAGTGCTGCACTGTCAGAGGGTCAGTACTGAGTGAGTGCTGTACTGTCAGAGGGACAGTACTGAGGGAGTGCCGCACTGTCGGAGGGTCCGTACTGAGTGAGCGCTGCACTGTCGGAGGGTCAGTACTGAGGAAGTGCCGCACTGTCGGAGGGTCAGTACTGAGGGAGTGCTGCACTGTCGGAGGGTCAGTACTGAGGGAGTGCTGCTCTGTCAGAGGGTCAGTACTTAGGGAGTGCAGCACTGTCAGAGGGTCAGTACTGAGGGAGTGCTGCACTGTCAGAGGGTCAGTACTGAGGGAGCGCTGCACTGTCGGAGGGTCAGTACTGAGGGAGTGACGCACTGTCAGAGGGTCAGTACTGAGGGAGCGCTGCACTGTCGGAGGGTCAGCACTGAGGGAGCGCTGCACTGTCGGAGGGTCAATAATGAGGGAGTGCTGCACTGTCAGAGGGTCAGTACTGAGGGAGCGCTGCACTGTCGGAGGGTCAGTACTGAGGGAGTGCCGCACTGTCAGAGGGTCAGTACTGAGGGAGCGCTGCACTGTCGGAGGGTCAGCACTGAGGGAGCGCTGCACTGTCGGAGGGTCAATAATGAGGGAGTGCTGCACTGTCCGGGGGTCAGCACTGAGGGAGCGCTGTACTGTCAGAGGGTCAGTACTGAGGGAGTGCTGCACTGTCAGAGGGTCAGTACTGAGATAGCGCTGCACTGTCAGAGGGTCAGTACTGAGGGAGCGCTGCACTGTCGGAGGGTCAGCACTGAGGGAGCGCTGCACTGTCGGAGGGTCAGTACAGACAGAGCTGACACATGGGGAACACCACCGCCTGCAAGTTCCCCTCCGAGCCACTCACCATCCTGAATTGGAAACATATCAGCAGTTTCTTCACTGTCACTGGGCCAAAAGTCCTGGAACTCCCTCCCTAACAGCACTGAGGGTGTACCTACACCACACGGACAAAATCCTGGAACTCCCTCCCTAACAGCGCCGTGGGTGTACCTACAACACAGAGACAAAATCCTGGCACTCACTCCCTAACAGCGTCGTGGGTGTACCTACACCACACGGACAAAATCCTGGAACTCCCTCCCTAACAGCGCCGTGGGTGAGTGCCGTGGGTGTACCTACACCACACGGACAAAATCCTGGAACTCCCTCCCTAACAGCGCCGTGGGTGTACCTACACAACAGAGACAAAATCCTGGCACTCCCTCCCTAACAGCGCCGTGGGTGTACATACACCACACGGACAAAATCCTGGCACTCCCTCCCAAACAGCGCCGTGGCTGTACATACACCACACGGACAAAATCCTGGAACTCCCTCCCAAACAGCGCCGTGGGTGTACTTACACCACACGGACAAAATACTGGAACTTCCGCCCTAACAGCGCTGTGGGTGTACCTACACCACACCGGACAAATTCTTGGATCTCCCTCCCTAACAGTGCCATGGGTGTACCTACACCACACGGACAAAATCCTGGAACTCCCTCCCTAACAGTGCCATGGGTGTACCTACACCACAGGGACAATATCCTGGAACTCCCTCCATAACAGCGCTGTGGGTGTACCTACACCGCACGGACAAAATCCTGGAACTCCCTCCCTAACAGCGCCATGGGTGTACCTACACCACACGGACAAAATGCTGGAACTCCCTCCCTAACAGCGCTGTGGGTGTACCTACACCACACGGACAAAATCCTGGAACTCCCTCCCTAACAGCGCCGTGGGTGTACTTACACCACACGGGACAATATCCTGGAACTCCCTCCCTAACAGCACCGTGGGTGTACCTACACCACACGGACAAAATCCTGGAACTCCCTCCCTAACAGCGCTGTGGGTGTACCTACACCACATGGACAAAATCCTGGAACTCCCAGCCTAACAGCACCGTGGGTGTACCTACACCACACAGACAAAATCCTGGAACTCCCTCCCTAACAGCGCTGTGGGTGTACCTACACCACACGGACAAAATCCTGGAACTCCCAGCCTAACAGCACCGTGGGTGTACCTACACCACGGGGAACTGCAGCGGTTCAAGAAGGCAGCTCACAACCATCTTCGTACAGGGATGGGCAATAAATGCTGGTCTCGCCAGCGATGCCCACGTCCCATGAATATATATAAAAAACAATGAACCATGAACCTGTCCCCACAAGCGATTCTGCCCTTGCCCATACTTACAAGTTTTTTGTGTGGTGTGTTGTGAAGGATCATGTTCAATAAACCTGTCAAAATGCACTGGCAAATCAGAAAAGGAGAAGTGTTGTTAGGGAAAAGCCTACATCAGAGTGACACTCTGTTATTACTGAAACTAAGTTAAGGGAAAAGCCTACATCACAGCGACACTCTGTTATAACTGTAACTAAGTTTAGGGAAAAGCCTACATCACAGTGAGACTCTGTTATAACTGTAACTAAGTTTAGGGAAAAGCCTACATCACAGTGACACTCTGCTATAACTGTAACTAAGTTTAGGGAAAAGCCTACATCACAGTGACACTCTGTTATAACTGTAACTAAGTTTAGGGAAAAGCCTACATCACAGCGACACTCTGTTATAACTGTAACTAAGTTTAGGGAAAAGCCTACATCACAGTGACACTCTGTTATAACTGTAACTAAGTTTAGGGAAAAGCCTACATCACAGTGACACTCTGTTATAACTGTAACTAAGTTTAGGGAAAATCATACATCACAGTGACACTCTGTTATAACTGAAACTAAGTTTAGGGAAAAGCCTACATCACAGTGACACTCTGTTATAACTGTAACTAAGTTTAGGGAAAAGCCTACATCACAGTGACACTCTGTTATAACTGAAACTAAGTTTAGGGAAAAGCCTACATCACAGCGACACTCTGTTATAACTGTAACTAAGTTTAGGGAAAAGCCTACATCACAGTGACACTCTGTTATAAATGTAACTAAGTTTAGGGAAAAGCCTACATCACAGTGACACTCTGTTATAACTGTAACTAAGTTTAGGGAAAAGCCAACATCACAGTGACACACTGTTATAACTGTAACTAAGTTTAGGGAAAAGCCTACATCACAGTGACACTCTGTTATAACTGAAACTAAGTTTAGGGAAAAGCCTACATCACAGTGACATTCTGTTATAACTGAAACTAAGTTTAGGGAAAAGCCTACATCACAGTGACACTCTGTTATAACTGAAACTAAGTTTAGGGAAAAGCCTACATCACAGTGACACTCTGTTATGGCTGCAACTAAGTTTAGGGAAAAGCCTACATCACAGTGACACTCTGTTATGGCTGCAACTAAGTTTAGGGAAAAGCCTACATCACAGTGACACTCTGTTATAACTGTAACAAAGTTGAGGGAAAATCATACATCACAGTAACACTCTCTTATAACTGAAACTAAGTTTAGGGAAAAGCCTACATCACAGTGACACTCTGTTATAACTGTAACTAAGTTTAGGGAAAAGGCTACATCACAGTGACACTCTGTTATAACTGTAACTAAGTTTAGGGAAAAGCCTACATCACAGTGACACTCTGTTATAACTGTAACTAAGTTTAGGGAAAAGCCTACATCACAGTGACACTCTGTTATAACTGTAACTAAGTTTAGGGAAAAGCCGACATCACAGTGACACTCTGTTATAACTGTAACTAAGTTTAGGGAAAAGCCTACATCACAGTGACACTCTGTTATAACTGTAATTAAGTTTAGGGAAAAGACTACATCACAGTGACATTCTGTTATAACTGTAACTAAGTTTAGGGAAAAACCTACATCACAGTGACACTCTGTTATAACTGAAACTAAGTTTAGAGAAAAGCCAACATCACAGTGACACTCTGTTATAACTGAAACTAAGTTTAGGGAAAAGCCTACATTACAGTGACACTCTGTTATGGCTGCAACTAAGTTTAGGGAAAAGCCTACATCACAGTGACACTCTGTTATGGCTGCAACTAAGTTTAGGGAAAAGCCTACATCACAGTGACACTCTGTTATAACTGAAACTAAGTTTAGGGAAAAGCCTACATCACAGTGACACTCTGTTATAACTGAAACTAAGTTTAGGGAAAAGCCTACATCACAGTGACACTCTGTTATGGCTGCAACTAAGTTTAGGGAAAAGCCTACATCACAGTGACACACTGTTAAAACTGTAACTAAGTTTAGGGAAAAGCCTACATCACAGTGACACTCTGTTATGGCTGCAACTAAGTTTAGGGAAAAGCCTACATCACAGTGACACTCTGTTATGGCTGCAACAAAGTTTAGGGAAAAGCCTACATCACAGTGACACTCTGTTATAACTGAAACTAAGTTTAGGGAAAAGCCTACATCACAGTGACACTCTGTTATAACTGAAACTAAGTTTAGGGAAAAGCCTACATCACAGTGACACTCTGTTATGGCTGCAACTAAGTTTAGGGAAAAGCCTACATCACAGTGACACTCTGTTATAACTGAAACTAAGTTTAGGGAAAAGCCTACATCACAGTGACACTCTGTTATAACTGAAACTAAGTTTAGGGAAAAGCCTACATCACAGTGAGACTCTGTTATGGCTGCAACTAAGTTTAGGGAAAAGCCTACATCACAGTGACACTCTGTTATAACTCTAACTAAGTTTAGGGAAAAGCCTACATCACAGTGACACTCTGTTATGGCTGCAACTAAGTTTAGGGAAAAGCCTACATCACAGTGACACTCTGTTATGGCTGCAACTAAGTTTAGGGAAAAGCCTACATCACAGTGACACTCTGTTATAACTGAAACTAAGTTTAGGGAAAAGCCTACATCACAGTGACACTCTGTTATAACTGAAACTAAGTTTAGGGAAAAGCCTACATCACAGCGACACTCTGTTATAACTGTAACGAAGTTTAGGGAAAAGCCTACATCACAGCGACACTCTGTAATAACTGTAACTAAGTTTAGGGAAAAGCCTACATCACAGTGACACTCTGTTATAACTGTAACTAAGTTTAGGGAAAAGCCTACATCACAGTGACACTCTGTTATAACGGAAACTAAGTTTAGGGAAAAGCCTACATCACAGTGACACTCTGTTATAACTGTAACTAAGTTTAGGGAAAAGCCTACATCACAGTGACACTCTGTTATAACTGTAACTAAGTTTAGGGAAAAGCCTACATCACAGTGACACTCTGTTATAACTGTAACTAAGTTTAGGGAAAAACCTACATCACAGTGACACTCTGTTATAACTGAAACTAAGTTTAGGGAAAAGCCTATATCACAGTGACACTCTGTTATAACTGAAACTAAGTTTAGGGAAAAGCCTACATCACAGTGACACTCTGTTATGGCAGCAACTAAGTTTAGGGAAAAGCCTACATCACAGTGACACTCTGTTATGGCTGCAACTAAGTTTAGGGAAAAGCCTACATCACAGTGACACTCTGTTATAACTGTAACTAAGTTTAGGGAAAAGCCTACATCACAGTGACACTCTGTTATAACTGTAACAAAGTTGAGGGAAAATCATACATCACAGTAACACTCTCTTATAACTGAAACTAAGTTTAGGGAAAAGCCAACATCACAGTGAGACTCTGTTATAACTGAAACTAAGTTTAGGGAAAAGCCTACATCACAGTGACACTCTGTTATAACTGAAACTAAGTTTAGGGAAAAGCCTACATCACAGTGACACTCTGTTATGGCTGCAACTAAGTTTAGGGAAAAGCCTACATCACAGTGACACTCTGTTATGGCTGCAACTAAGTTCAGGAAAAAGCCTACATCACAGTGACACTCTGTTATAACTGAAACTAAGTTTAGGGAAAAGCCTATATCACAGTGTCACTCTGTTATAACTGAAACTAAGTTTAGGGAAAAGCCTACATCACAGTGAGACTCTGTTATGGCTGCAACTAAGTTTAGGGAAAAGCCTACATCACAGTGACACTCTGTTATAACTCTAACTAAGTTTAGGGAAAAGCCTACATCACAGTGACACTCTGTTATGGCTGCAACTAAGTTTAGGGAAAAGCCTACATCACAGTGACACTCTGTTTTGGCTGCAACTAAGTTTAGGGAAAAGCCTACATCACAGTGACACTCTGTTATGGCTGCAACTAAGTTTAGGGAAAAGCCTACATCACAGTGACACTCTGTTATAACTGAAACTAAGTTTAGGGAAAAGCCGACATCACAGTGACACTCTGTTATAAGTGTAACTAAGTTTAGGGAAAAGCCAACATCACAGTGACACTCTGTTATAACTGAAACTAAGTTTAGGGAAAAGCCTACATCACAGTGACACTCTGTTATAACTGTAACTAAGTTTAGGGAAAAGCCTACATCACAGTGAGACGCTGTTATAACTGAAACTAAGTTTAGGGAAAAGCCTACATCACAGTGAGACTCTGTTATAACTGTAACTAAGTTTAGGGAAAAGCCTACATCACGGTGACACTCTGTTATATCTGTAACTAAGTTTAGGGAAAAGCCTACATCACAGTGACACTCTGCTATAACTGTAACTAAGTTTAGGGAAAAGCCTACATCACAGTGAGACCCTGTTATAACTGTAACTAAGTTTAGGGAAAAGCCTACATCACAGTGACACTCTGTTATAACTGAAACTAAGTTTAGGGAAAAGCCTACATCACAGTGACACTCTGTTATAACTGAAACTAAGTTTAGGGAAAAGCCTACATCACAGTGACACTCTGTTATAACTGAAACTAAGTTTAGGGAAAAGCCTACATCACAGTGAGACTCTGTTATGGCTGCAACTAAGTTTAGGGAAAAGCCTACATCACAGTGACACACTGTTAAAACTGTAATTAAGTTTAGGGAAAAGCCTACATCACAGTGACACTCTGTTATGGCTGCAACTAAGTTTAGGGAAAAGCCTACATCACAGTGAGACTCTGTTATGGCTGCAACTAAGTTTAGGGAAAAGCCTACATCACAGTGACACTCTGTTATAACTGTAACTAAGTTTAGGGAAAAGCCTACATCACACTGACACTCTGTTATGGCTGCAACTAAGTTTAGGGAAAAGCCTACATCACAGTGACACTCTGTTATGGCTGCAACTAAGTTTAGGGAAAAGCCTACATCACAGTGACACACTGTTATAACTGAAACTAAGTTTAGGGAAAAGCCTACATCACAGTGACACTCTGTTATAACTGAAACAAAGTTTAGGGAAAAGCCTACATCACAGTGACACTCTGTTATAACTGTAACTAAGTTTAGGGAAAAGCCTACATCACAGCGACACTCTGTAATAACTGTAACTAAGTTTAGGGAAAAGCCTACATCACAGTGACACTCTGTTATAACTGTAACTAAGTTTAGGGAAAAGCCTACATCACAGTGACACTCTGTTATAACTGTAACTAAGTTTAGGGAAAAGCCTACATCACAGAGAGACTCTGTTATAACTGTAACTAAGTTTAGGGAAAAGCCTACATCACAGTGACACTCTGTTATAACTGTAACTAAGTTTAGGGAAAAGCCTACATCACAGTGACACTCTGTTATAACTGTAACTAAGTTTAGGGAAAAGCCTACATCACAGTGACACTCTGTTATAACTGAAACTAAGTTTAGGGAAAAGCCTACATCACAGTGACACTCTGTTATGGCAGCAACTAAGTTTAGGGAAAAGCCTACATCACAGTGACACTCTGTTATGGCTGCAACTAAGTTTAGGGAAAAGCCTACATCACAGTGACACTCTGTTATAACTGTAACTAAGTTTAGGGAAAAGCCTACATCACAGTGACACTCTGTCATAACTGTAACAAAGTTGAGGGAAAATCATACATCACAGTAACACTCTCTTATAACTGAAACTAAGTTTAGGGAAAAGCCTACATCACAGTGACACTCTGTTATAACTGAAACTAAGTTTAGGGAAAAGCCTACATCACAGTGAGACTCTGTTATAACTGTAACTAAGTATAGGGAAAAGCCTACATCACAGTGACACTCTGTTATAACTGTAACTAAGTTTAGGGAAAAGCCTACATCACAGTGACACTCTGTTATAACTGTAACTAAGTTTAGGGAAAAGCCTACATCACAGTGACACTCTGTTATAACTGAAACTACGTTTAGGGAAAAGCCTACATCACGGTGACACTCTGTTATAACTGTAACTAAGTTTAGGGAAAAGCCTACATCACAGTGACACTCTGATAAAACTGTAACTAAGTTTAGGGAAAAGCCTACATCACAGTGACACTCTGTTATAACTGTAACTAAGTTTAGGGAAAAGCCTACATCACAGTGACACTCTGTTATAACTGAAACTAAGTTTAGGGAAAAGCCTACATCACAGTGACATTCTGTTATAACTGAAACTAAGTTTAGGGAAAAGCCTACATCACAGTGACACTCTGTTATGGCTGCAACTAAGTTTAGGGAAAAGCCTACATCACAGTGACACTCTGTTATGGCTGCAACCAAGTTTAGGGAAAAGCCAACATCACAGTGACACTCTGTTATAACTGAAACTAAGTTTAGGGAAAAGCCTACATCACAGTGACACTCTGTTATAACTGAAACTAAGTTTAGGGAAAAGCCTACATCATAGTGACACTCTGTTATGGCTGCAACTAAGTTTAGGGAAAAGCCTACATCACAGTAACACTCTGTTATAACTGTAACTAAGTTTAGGGAAAAGCCTACATCACAGTGACACTCTGTTATGGCTGCAACTAAGTTTAGGGAAAAGCCTACATCACAGTGACACTCCGTTTAGGCTGCAACTAAGTATAGGGAAAAGCCAACATCACAGTGACACTCTGTTATGGCTGCAACTAAGTTTAGGGAAAAGCCTACATCACAGTGACACTGTTATAACTGTAACAAAGTTGAGGGAAAATCATACATCACAGTAACACTCTCTTATAACTGAAACTAAGTTTAGGGAAAAGCCTACATCACAGTGACACTCTGTTATAACTGTAACTAAGTTTAGGGAAAAGCCTACATCACAGTGACACTCTGTTATAACTGTAACTAAGTTTAGGGAAAAGCCTACATCACAGCGACACTCTGTTGTAACTGTAACTAAGTTTAGGGAAAAGGCTACATCACAGTGACACTCTGTTATAACTGTAACTAAGTTTAGGGAAAAGCCTACATCACAGTGACAGTCTGTTATGGCTGCAACTAAGTTTAGGGAAAAGCCTACATCACAGTGACACTCTGTTATGGCTGCAACTAAGTTTAGGGAAAAGCCTACATCACATGAACACTCTGTTATAACTGTAACAAAGTTGAGGGAAAATCATACATCACAGTAACACTCTCTTATAACTGAAACTAAGTTTAGGGAAAAGCCTACATCACAGTGACACTCTGTTATAACTGTAACTAAATTTAGGGAAAAGCCTACATCACAGCGACACTCTGTTATAACTGTAACTAAGTTTAGGGAAAAGGCTACATCACAGTGACACTCTGTTATAACTGTAACTAAGTTTAGGGAAAAGCCTACATCACAGTGACACTCTGTTATAACTGTAACTAAGTTTAGGGAAAAGCCTACATCACAGTGACACTCTGTTATAACTGTAACTAAGTTTAGGGAAAAGCCGACATCACAGTGACACTCTGTTATAACTGTAACTAAGTTTAGGGAAAAGCCTACATCACAGTGACACTCTGTTATAACTGTAACTAAGTTTAGGGAAAAGCCTACATCACATTGACACTCTGTTATAACTGTAACTAAGTTTAGGGAAAAACCTACATCACAGTGACACTCTGTTATAACTGAAACTAAGTTTAGAGAAAAGCCTACATCACAGTGACACTCTGTTATAACTGAAACTAAGTTTAGGGAAAAGCCTACATCACAGTGACACTCTGTTATGGCTGCAACTAAGTTTAGGGAAAAGCCTACATCACAGTGACACTCTGTTATGGCTGCAACTAAGTTTAGGGAAAAGCCTACATCACAGTGACACTCTGTTATAACTAAAACTAAGTTTAGGGAAAAGCCTTCATCACAGTGACACTCTGTTATAACTGAAACTAAGTTTAGGGAAAAGCCTACATCACAGTGAGACTCTGTTATGGCTGCAACTAAGTTTAGGGAAAAGCCTACATCACAGTGACACTCTGTTAAAACTGTAACTAAGTTTAGGGAAAAGCCTACATCACAGTGACACTCTGTTATGGCTGCAACTAAGTTTAGGGAAAAGCCTACATCACAGTGACACTCTGTTATGGCTGCACCTAAGTTTAGGGAAAAGCCTACATCACAGTGACACTCTGTTATAACTGAAACTAAGTTTAGGGAAAAGCCTACATCACAGTGACACTCTGTTATAACTGAAACTAAGTTTAGGGAAAAGCCAACATCACAGTGACACTCTGTTATGGCTGCAACTAAGTATAGGGAAAAGCCTACATCACAGTGACACTCTGTTATAACTGAAACTAAGTTTAGGGAAAAGCCTACATCACAGTGACACTCTGTTATAACTGAAACTAAGTTTAGGGAAAAGCCAACATCACAGTGAGACTCTGTTATGGCTGCAACTAAGTTTAGGGAAAAGCCTACATCACAGTGACACTCTGTTATAACTGTAACTAAGTTTAGGGAAAAGCCTACATCACAGTGACACTCTGTTATGGCTGCAACTAAGTTTAGGGAAAAGCCTACATCACAGTGACACTCTGTTTTGGCTGCAACTAAGTTTAGGGAAAAGCCTACATCACAGTGACACTCTGTTAAGGCTGCAACTAAGTTTAGGGAAAAGCCTACATCACAGTGACACTCTGTTATAACTGAAACTAAGTTTAGGGAAAAGCCTACATCACAGTGACACTCTGTTATAACTGTAACTAAGTTTAGGGAAAAGCCAATATCACAGTGACACTCTGTTATAACTGAAACTAAGTTTAGGGAAAAGCCTACATCACAGTGAGACTCTGTTATAACTGTAACTAAGTTTAGGGAAAAGCCTACATCACAGTGAGACTCTGTTATAACTGAAACTAAGTTTAGGGAAAAGCCGACATCACAGTGAGACTCTGTTATAACTGTAACTAAGTTTAGGGAAAAGCCTACATCACGGTGACACTCTGTTATAACTGTAACTAAGTTTAGGGAAAAGCCTACATCACAGTGACACTCTGCTTTAACTGTAACTAAGTTTAGGGAAAAGCCTACATCACAGTGAGACTCTGTTATAACTGTAACTAAGTTTAGGGAAAAGCCTACATCACAGTGACACTCTGTTATAACTGAAACTAAGTTTAGGGAAAAGCCTACATCACAGTGACACTCTGTTATAACTGAAACTAAGTTTAGGGAAAAGCCTACATCACATTGACACTCTGTTATGGCTGCAACTAAGTTTAGGGAAAAGGCTACATCACAGTGACACTCTGGTATGGCTGCAACCAAGTTTAGGGAAAAGCCTACATCACAGTGACACTCTGTTATAACTGAAACTAAGTTTACGGAAAAGCCTACATCACAGTGACACTCTGTTATAACTGAAACTAAGTTTAGGGAAAAGCCTACATCACAGTGAGACTCTGTTATGGCCGCAACTAACTTTAGGGAAAAGCCTACATCACAGTGACACTCTGTTATAACTCTAACTAAGTTTAGGGAAAAGCCTACATCACAGTGACACTCTGTTATGGCTGCAACGAAGTTTAGGGAAAAGCCTACATCACAGTGACACTCTGTTTAGGCTGCAACTAAGTTTAGGGAAAAGCCTACATCACAGTGACACTCTGTTATGGCTGCAACTAAGTTTAGGGAAAAGCCTACATCACAGTGACACTCTGTTATAACTGAAACTAAGTTTAGGGAAAAGCCTACATCACAGTGACACTCTGTTATAACTGTAACTAAGTTTAGGGAAAAGCCGACATCACAGTGACACCCTGTTATAACTGTAACTAAGTTTAGGGAAAAGCCTACATCACAGTGACACTCTGTTATAACTGTAACTAAGTTTAGGGAAAAGCCTACATCACAGTGACACTCTGTTATAACTGTAACTAAGTATAGGGAAAAACCTACATCACAGTGACACTCTGTTATAACTGAAACTAAGTTTAGAGAAAAGCCTACATCACAGTGACACTCTGTTATAACTGAAACTAAGTTTAGGGAAAAGCCTACATCACAGTGACACTCTGTTATGGCTGCAACTAAGTTTAGGGAAAAGCCTACATCACAGTGACACTCTGTTATGGCTGCAACTAAGTTTAGGGAAAAGCCTACATCACAGTGACACTCTGTTATAACTGAAACTAAGTTTAGGGAAAAGCCTACATCACAGTGACACTCTGTTATAACTGAAACTAAGTTTAGGGAAAAGCCTACATCACAGTGAGACTCTGTTATGGCTGCAACTAAGTTTAGGGAAAAGCCTACATCACAGTGACACTCTGTTAAAACTGTAACTAAGTTTAGGGAAAAGCCTACATCACAGTGACATTCTGTTATGGCTGCAACTAAGTTTAGGGAAAAGCCTACATCACAGTGACACTCTGTTATGGCTGCACCTAAGTTTAGGGAAAAGCCTACATCACAGTGACACTCTGTTATAACTGAAACTAAGTTTAGGGAAAAGCCTACATCACAGTGACACTCTGTTATAACTGAAACTAAGTTTAGGGAAAAGCCAACATCACAGTGACACTCTGTTATGGCTGCAACTAAGTATAGGGAAAAGCCTACATCACAGTGACACTCTGTTATAACTGAAACTAAGTTTAGGGAAAAGCCAACATCACAGTGAGACTCTGTTATGGCTGCAACTAAGTTTAGGGAAAAGCCTACATCACAGTGACACTCTGTTATAACTGTAACTAAGTTTAGGGAAAAGCCTACATCACAGTGACACTCTGTTATGGCTGCAACTAAGTTTAGGGAAAAGCCTACATCACAGTGACAAACTGTTTTGGCTGCAACTAAGTTTAGGGAAAAGCCTACATCACAGTGACACTCTGTTATGGCTGCAACTAAGTTTAGGGAAAAGCCTACATCACAGTGACACTCTGTTATAACTGAAACTAAGTTTAGGGAAAAGCCTACATCACAGTGACACTCTGTTATAACTGAAACTAAGTTTAGGGAAAAGCCTACATCACAGTGAGACTCTGTTATAACTGTAACTAAGTTTAGGGAAAAGCCTACATCACAGAGAGACTCTGTTATAACTGAAACTAAGTTTAGGGAAAAGCCTACATCACAGTGAGACTCTGTTATAACTGTAACTAAGTTTAGGGAAAAGCCTACATCACGGTGACACTCTGTTATAACTGTAACTAAGTTTAGGGAAAAGCCTACATCACAGTGACACTCTGCTATAACTGTAACTAAGTTTAGGGAAAAGCCTACATCACAGTGACACTCTGTTATAACTGTAACTAAGTTTAGGGAAAAGCCTACATCACAGTGACACTCTGTTATAACTGAAACTAAGTTTAGGGAAAAGCCTACATCACAGTGACACTCTGTTATAACTGAAACTAAGTTTAGGGAAAAGCCTACATCACATTGACACTCTGTTATGGCTGCAACTAAGTTTAGGGAAAAGGCTACATCACAGTGACACTCTGGTATGGCTGCAACCAAGTTTAGGGAAAAGCCTACATCACAGTGACACTCTGTTATAACTGAAACTAAGTTTAGGGAAAAGCCTACATCACAGTGACACTCTGTTATAACTGAAATTAAGTTTAGGGAAAAGCCTACATCACAGTGAGACTCTGTTATGGCCGCAACTCACTTTAGGGAAAAGCCTACATCACAGTGACACTCTGTTATAACTCTAACTAAGTTTAGGGAAAAGCCTACATCACAGTGACACTCTGTTATGGCTGCAACTAAGTTTAGGGAAAAGCCTACATCACAGTGACACTCTGTTTAGGCTGCAACTAAGTTTAGGGAAAAGCCTACATCACAGTGACACTCTGTTCTGGCTGCAACTAAGTTTAGGGAAAAGCCTACATCACAGTGACACTCTGTTATAACTGAAACTAAGTTTAGGGAAAAGCCGACATCACAGTGACACTCTGTTATAACTGTAACTAAGTTTAGGGAAAAGCCTACATCACAGTGACACTCTGTTATAACTGTAACTAAGTTTAGGGAAAAGCCTACATCACAGTGACACTCTGTTATAACTGAAACTAAGTTTAGGGAAAAGCCTACATCACAGTGAGACTCTGTTATAAGTGTAACTAAGTTTAGGGAAAAGCCTACATCACAGTGAGACTCTGTTATAACTGAAACTAAGTTTAGGGAAAAGCCTACATCACAGTGACACTCTGTTATAACTGTAACTAAGTTTAGGGAAAAGCCTACATCACAGTGACACTCTGTTATAACTGTAACTAAGTTTAGGGAAAAGCCTACATCACAGTGACACTCTGTTATAACTGTAACTAAGTTTAGGGAAAAGCCTACATCACAGTGAGACTCTGTTATAACTGTATCTAAGTTTAGGGAAAAGCCTAAATCACAGTGAGACTCTGTTATAACTGAAACTAAGTTTAGGGAAAAGCCTACATCACAGTGACACTCTGTTATAACTGTAACTAAGTTTAGGGAAAAGCCGACATCACAGTGACACTCTGTTATAACTGTAACTAAGTTTAGGGAAAAGCCTACATCACAGTGACACTCTGTTATAACTGTAACTAAGTTTAGGGAAAAGCCTACATCACAGTGACACTCTGTTATAACTGAAACTACGTTTAGGGAAAAGACTACATCACGGTGACACTCTGTTATAACTGTAACTAAGTTTAGGGAAAAGCCTACATCACAGTGACACTCTGATATAACTGTAACTAAGTTTAGGGAAAAGCCGACATCACAGTGACACTCTGTTATAACTGTAACTAAGTTTAGGGAAAAGCCTACATCACAGTGACACTCTGTTATAACTGAAACTAAGTTTAGGGAAAAGCCTACATCACATTGACACTCTGTTATAACTGAAACTAAGTTTAGGGAAAAGCCTACATCACAGTGACACTCTGTTATGGCTGCAACTAAGTTTAGGGAAAAGCCTACATCACAGTGACACTCTGTTATGTCTGCAACCAAGTTTAGGGAAAAGCCGACATCACAGTGACACTCTGTTATAACTGAAACTAAGTTTAGGGAAAAGCCTACATCACAGTGACACTCTGTTATAACTGAAACTAAGTTTAGGGAAAAGCCTACATCACAGTGAGACTCTGTTATGGCTGCAGCTAAGTTTAGGGAAAAGCCTACATCACAGTAACACTCTGTTATAACTGTAACTAAGTTTAGGGAAAAGCCTACATCACAGTGACACTCTGTTATGGCTGCAACTAAGTTTAGGGAAAAGCCTACATCACAGTGACACTCTGTTTAGGCTGCAACTAAGTTTAGGGAAAAGCCTACATCACAGTGACACTCTGTTATGGCTGCAACTAAGTTTAGGGAAAAGCCTACATCACAGTGACACTCTGTTATAACTGAAACTAAGTTTAGGGAAAAGCCTACATCACAATGACACTCTGTTATAACTGTAACTAAGTTTAGGGAAAAGCCTACATCACAGTGAGACTCTGTTATAACTGAAACTAAGTTTAGGGAAAAGCCTACATCACAGTGAGACTCTGTTATAACTGTAACTAAGTTTAGGGAAAAGCCTACATCACAGTGACACTCTGTTATAACTGTAACTAAGTTTAGGGAAAAGCCTACATCACAGTGACACTCTGTTATAACTGTAACTAAGTTTAGGGAACAGACTACATCACAGTGAGACTCTGTTATAACTGTAACTAAGTTTAGGGAAAAGCCTAAATCACAGTGACACTCTGTTATAACTGAAACTAAGTTTAGGGAAAAGCCTACATCACAGTGAGACTCTGTTATAACTGTAACTAAGTTTAGGGAAAAGCCGACATCACAGTGACACTCTGTTATAACTGTAACTAAGTTTAGGGAAAAGCCTACATCACAGTGACACTCTGTTATAACTGTAACTAAGTTTAGGGAAAAGCCTACATCACAGTGACACTCTGTTATAACTGAAACTACGTTTAGGGAAAAGCCAACATCACAGTGACACTCTGTTATAACTGAAACTAAGTTTAGGGAAAAGCCTACATCACAGTGACACTCTGTTATAACTGTAACTAAGTTTAGGGAAAAGCCTACATCACAGTGACACTCTGTTATAACTGAAACTAAGTTTAGGGAAAAGCCTACATCACAGTGAGACTCTGTTATAACTGAAACTAAGTTTAGGGAAAAGCCTACATCACAGTGACACTCTGTTATAACTGAAACTAAGTTTAGGGAAAAGCCTACATCACAGTGACACTCTGTTATAACTGTAACTAAGTTTAGGGAAAAGCCTACATCACAGTGACACTCTGTTATAACTGAAACTAAGTTTAGGGAAAAGCCTACATCACAGTGACACTCTGTTATAACGGAAACTAAGTTTAGGGAAAAGCCTACATCACAGTGACACTCTGTTATAACTGTAACTAAGTTTAGGGAAAAGCCTACATCACAGTGAGACTCTGTTATAACTGTAACTAAGTTTAGGGAAAAGCCTACATCACAGTGACACTCTGTTATAACTGTAACAAAGTTGAGGGAAAATCATACATCACAGTGACACTCTGTTGTAACTGAAACTAAGTTTAGGGAAAAGCCTACATCACAGTGACACTCTGTTATAACTGTAACTAAGTTTAGGGAAAAGCCTACATCACAGTGAAACTCTGTTATAAATGTAACTAAGTTTAGGGAAAAGCCTACATCACAGTGACACTCTGTTATAACTGTAACTAAGTTTAGGGAAAAGCCTACATCACAGTGACACTCTGTTATAACTGTAACTAAGTTAAGGGAAAAGCCTACATCACAGTGACACTCTGTTATAACTGTAACTAAGTTTAGGGAAAAACCTACATCACAGTGACACTCTGTTATAACTGAAACTAAGTTTAGGGAAAAGCCTACATCACAGTGACACTCTGTTATAACTGAAACTAAGTTTTGGGAAAAGCCTACATCACAGTGACACTCTGTTATGGCTGCAACTAAGTTTAGGGAAAAGCCTACATCACAGTGACACTCTGTTATGGCTGCAACTAAGTTTAGGGAAAAGCCTACATCACAGTGACACTCTGTTATAACTGAAACTAAGTTTAGGGAAAAGCCTACAGCACAGTGACACTCTGTTATAACTGAAACTAAGTTTAGGGAAAAGCCTACATCACAGTGAGACTCTGTTATGGCTGCAACTAAGTTTAGGGAAAAGCCTACATCACAGTGACACTCTGTTATAACTGTAAGTAAGTTTAGGGAAAAGCCTACATCACAGTGACACTCTGTTATGGCTGCAACTAAGTTTAGGGAAAAGCCTACATCACAGTGACACTCTGTTATGGCTGCAACTAAGTTTAGGGAAAAGCCTACATCACAGTGACACTCTGTTTTGGCTGCAACTAAGTTTAGGGAAAAGCCTACATCACAGTGACACTCTGTTATGGCTGCAACTAAGTTTAGGGAAAAGCCTACATCACAGTGACACTCTGTTATAACTGAAACTAAGTTTAGGGAAAAGCCTACATCACAGTGACACTCTGTTATAACTGTAACTAAGTTTAGGGAAAAGCCTACATCACAGTGACACTCTGTTATAACTGTAACTAAGTTTAGGGAATAGCCTACATCACAGAGACACTCTGTTATAACTGAAACTAAGTTTAGGGAAAAGCATACATCACAGTGAGACTCTGTTATAACTGTAACTAATTTAGGGAAAAGCCGACATCACAGTGAGACTCTGTTATAACTGAAACTAAGTTTAGGGAAAAGCCTACATCACGGTGACACTCTGTTATAACTGTAACTAAGTTTAGGGAAAAGCCTACATCACAGTGACACTCTGTTATAACTGAAACTAAGTTTACCGAAAAGCCTACATCACAGTGACACTCTGTTATAACTGTAACTAAGTTTAGGGAAAAGCCTACATCACAGTGACACTCTGTTATAACTGAAACTAAGTTTAGGGAAAAGCCTACATCACAGTGACACTCTGTTATAACTGTAACTAAGTTTAGGGAAAAGCCTACATCACTGTGACACTCTGTTATAACTGTAACTAAGTTTAGGGAAAAGCCTACATCACAGTGACACTCTGTTATAACTGTAACTAAGTTTAGGGAAAAGCCTACATCACAGTGAGACTCTGTTATAACTGAAACTACGTTTAGGGAAAAGCCAACATCACAGTGACACTCTGTTATAACTGAAACTAAGTTTAGGGAAAAGCCTACATCACAGTGACACTCTGTTATAACTGTAACTAAGTTTAGGGAAAACCCTACATCACAGTCAAACTCTGTTATAACTGAAACTAAGTTTAGGGAATAGCCTACATCACAGTGACACTCTGTTATAACTGTAACTAAGTTTAGGGAAAAGCCTACATCACAGTGACACTCTGTTATAACGGTAACTAAGTTTAGGGAAAAGCCTACATCACAGTGACACTCTGTTATAACTGTAACTAAGTTTAGGGAAAAGCCTACATCACAGTGACACTCTGTTCTAACTGTAACAAAGTTTAGGGAAAAGCCTACATCACAGTGAGACTCTGTTATAACTGTAACTAAGTTTAGGGAAAAGCCTACATCACAGTGACACTCTGTTATAACTGAAACTAAGTTTAGGGAAAAGCCTACATCACAGTGACACTCTGTTATAACTGTAACTAAGTTTAGGGAAAAGCCTACATCACAGTGACACTCTGTTATAACTGTAACTAAGTTTAGGGAAAAGCCTACATCACAGTGACACTCTGTTATAACTGTAACTAAGTTTAGGGAAAAGCCTACATCACAGTGACACTCTGTTATAACTGTAACTAAGTTTAGGGAAAAGCCTACATCACAGTGACACTCTGTTATAACTGTAACTAAGTTTAGGGAAAAGCCTACATCACAGTGACACTCTGTTATAACTGTAACTAAGTTTAGGGAAAAGCCTACATCACAGTGACACTCTGTTCTAACTGTAACAAAGTTTAGGGAAAAGCCTACATCACAGTGAGACTCTGTTATAACTGTAACTAAGTTTAGGGAAAAGCCTACATCACAGTGACACTCTGTTATAACTGAAACTAAGTTTAGGGAAAAGCCTACATCACAGTGACACTCTGTTATAACTGTAACTAAGTTTAGGGAAAAGCCTACATCACAGTGACACTCTGTTATAACTGTAACTAAGTTTAGGGAAAAGCCTACATCACAGTGACACTCTGTTATAACTGTAACTAAGTTTAGGGAAAAGCCTACATCACAGTGACACTCTGTTATAACTGTAACTAAGTTTAGGGAAAAGCCTACATCACAGTGACACTCTGTTATAACTGAAACTACGTTTAGGGAAAAGCCAACTTCACAGTGACACTCTGTTATAACTGAAACTAAGTTTAGGGAAAAGCCTACATCACAGTGACACTCTGTTATAACTGTAACTAAGTTTAGGGAAAAGCCTACATCACATTGACACTCTGTTATAACTGAAACTAAGTTTAGGGAAAAGCCTACATCACAGTGACACTCTGTTATAACTGTTACTAAGTTTAGGGAAAAGCCTTCATCACAGTGACACTCTGTTATAACTGTAACTAAGTTTAGGGAAAAGCCTACATCACAGCGACACTCTGTGATGGCTGTAACTAAGTTTAGGGAAAAGCCGACATCACAGTGACACTCTGTTATAACTGTAACTAAGTTTAGGGAAAAGCCTTCATCAAAGTGACACTGTGCTATAACTGAAACTAAGTTTAGGGAAAAGCCTACATCACAGTGACACTCTGTTATTGCTGTAACTAAGTTTAGGGAAAAGCCTACATCACAGTGACACTCTGTTATATCTGAAACAAAGTTTAGGGAAAAGCATAGATCACAGTGACACTCTGTTATAACTGTAACTAAGTTTAGGGAATAATCTACATCACAGTGACACGCTGTTATAACTGAAACTAAGTTTAGGGAAAATCCTACATCACAGTGACACTCTTTTATTGCTGTAACTAAGTTTACGGAAAAGCCTACATCACAGTGACACTCTGTTATAACTGTAACTAAGTTTAGGGGAAAGCCTACATCACAGTGAGACTCTGTTATGGCTGTAACTAAGTTTAGGGAAAAGCCTACATCACAGTGACACTCTGTTATAACTGAAACTAAGTTAAGGGAAAAGCCTACATCACAGTGACACTCTGTTATAACTGAAACTATGTTTAGGGAAAAGCCTACATCACAGTGACACTCTGTTATAACTGTAACTAAGTTTAGTGAAAAACCTACATCACAGTGACACTCTGTTATAACTGAAACTAAGATTAGGGAAAAGCCTACATCACAGTGACACTCTGTTATAACTGAAACTAAGTTTAGGGAAAAGCCTACATCACAGTGACAATCTGTAATGGCTGCAACTAAGTTTAGGGAAAAGCCTACATCACAGTGACACTCTGTTATGGCTGCAACTAAGTTTAGGGAAAAGCCTACATCACAGTGACACTCTGTTATAACTGAAACTAAGTTTAGGGAAAAGCCGACATCACAGTTACACTCTGTTATAACTGAAACTAAGTTTAGGGAAAAGCCTACATCACAGTGAGACTCTGTTATGGCTGCAACTAAGTTTAGGGAAAAGCCGACATCACAGTGACACTCTGTTATAACTGTAACTAAGTTTAGGGAAAAGCCAACATCACAGTGACACTCTGTTATGGCTGCAACTAAGTTTAGAGAAAAGCCTACATCACAGTGACACTCTGTTATGGCTGCAACTAAGTTTAGGGAAAAGCCTACATCACAGTGACACTCTGTTTTGGCTGCAACTAAGTTTAGGGAAAAGCCAACATCACAGTGACACTCTGTTCTGGCTGCAACTAAGTTTAGGGAAAAGCCTACATCACAGTGACACTCTGTTATAACTGAAACTAAGTTTAGGGAAAAGCCTACATCACAGTGACACTCTGTTATAACTGTAACTAAGTTTAGGGAAAAGCCTACATCACAGTGACACTCTGTTATAACTGTAACTAAGTTTAGGGAAAAGCATATATCACAGTGAGACTCTGTTATAACTGAAACTAAGTTTAGGGAAAAGCCTACATCACAGTGACACTCTGTTATAACTGTAACTAAGTTTAGGGAAAAGCCTACATCACAGTGAGACTGTTATAACTGAAACTAAGTTTAGGGAAAAGCCTACATCACAGTGACACTCTGTTATAACTGTAACTAAGTTTAGGGAAAAGCCTACATCACAGTGACACTCTGTTATAACTGTAACTAAGTTTAGGGAAAAGCCTACATCACAGTGACACTCTGTTATAACTGTAACAAAGTTTAGGGAAAAGCCTACATCACAGTGAGACTCTGTTATAACTGTAACTAAGTTTAGGGAAAAGCCTACATCACAGTGACACTCTGTTATAACTGAAACTAAGTTTAGGGAAAAGCCTACATCACAGTGACACTCTGTTATAACTGTAACTAAGTTTAGGGAAAAGCCTACATCACAGTGACACTCTGTTATAACTGTAACTAAGTTTAGGGAAAAGCCTACATCACAGTGACACTCTGTTATAACTGTAACTAAGTTTAGGGAAAAGCCTACATCACAGTGACACTCTGTTATAACTGTAACTAAGTTTAGGGAAAAGCCTACATCACAGTGACACTCTGTTATAACTGAAACTACGTTTAGGGAAAAGCCAACATCACAGTGACACTCTGTTATAACTGAAACTAAGTTTAGGGAAAAGCCTACATCACAGTGACACTCTGTTATAACTGTAACTAAGTTTAGGGAAAAGCCTACATCACATTGACACTCTGTTATAACTGAAACTAAGTTTAGGGAAAAGCCTACATCACAGTGACACTCTGTTATAACTGTTACTAAGTTTAGGGAAAAGCCTTCATCACAGTGACACTCTGTTATAACTGTAACTAAGTTTAGGGAAAAGCCTACATCACAGCGACACTCTGTGATGGCTGTAACTAAGTTTAGGGAAAAGCCGACATCACAGTGACACTCTGTTATAACTGTAACTAAGTTTAGGGAAAAGCCTTCATCAAAGTGACACTGTGCTATAACTGAAACTAAGTTTAGGGAAAAGCCTACATCACAGTGACACTCTGTTATTGCTGTAACTAAGTTTAGGGAAAAGCCTACATCACAGTGACACTCTGTTATATCTGAAACAAAGTTTAGGGAAAAGCATAGATCACAGTGACACTCTGTTATAACTGTAACTAAGTTTAGGGAATAATCTACATCACAGTGACACGCTGTTATAACTGAAACTAAGTTTAGGGAAAATCCTACATCACAGTGACACTCTTTTATTGCTGTAACTAAGTTTACGGAAAAGCCTACATCACAGTGACACTCTGTTATAACTGTAACTAAGTTTAGGGGAAAGCCTACATCACAGTGAGACTCTGTTATGGCTGTAACTAAGTTTAGGGAAAAGCCTACATCACAGTGACACTCTGTTATAACTGAAACTAAGTTAAGGGAAAAGCCTACATCACAGTGACACTCTGTTATAACTGAAACTATGTTTAGGGAAAAGCCTACATCACAGTGACACTCTGTTATAACTGTAACTAAGTTTAGTGAAAAACCTACATCACAGTGACACTCTGTTATAACTGAAACTAAGATTAGGGAAAAGCCTACATCACAGTGACACTCTGTTATAACTGAAACTAAGTTTAGGGAAAAGCCTACATCACAGTGACAATCTGTAATGGCTGCAACTAAGTTTAGGGAAAACCCCACATCACAGTGACACTCTGTTATGGCTGCAACTAAGTTTAGGGAAAAGCCTACATCACAGTGACACTCTGTTATAACTGAAACTAAGTTTAGGGAAAAGCCGACTTCACAGTGACACTCTGTTATAACTGAAACTAAGTTTAGGGAAAAGCCTACATCACAGTGAGACTCTGTTATGGCTGCAACTAAGTTTAGGGAAAAGCCGACATCACAGTGACACTCTGTTATAACTGTAACTAAGTTTAGGGAAAAGCCAACATCACAGTGACACTCTGTTATGGCTGCAACTAAGTTTAGAGAAAAGCCTACATCACAGTGACACTCTGTTATGGCTGCAACTAAGTTTAGGGAAAAGCCTACATCACAGTGACACTCTGTTTTGGCTGCAACTAAGTTTAGGGAAAAGCCAACATCACAGTGACACTCTGTTCTGGCTGCAACTAAGTTTAGGGAAAAGCCTACATCACAGTGACACTCTGTTATAACTGAAACTAAGTTTAGGGAAAAGCCTACATCACAGTGACACTCTGTTATAACTGTAACTAAGTTTAGGGAAAAGCCTACATCAAAGTGACACTCTGTTATAACTGTAACTAAGTTTAGGGAAAAGCATATATCACAGTGAGACTCTGTTATAACTGAAACTAAGTTTAGGGAAAAGCCTACATCACAGTGACACTCTGTTATAACTGTAACTAAGTTTAGGGAAAAGCCTACATCACAGTGAGACTGTTATAACTGAAACTAAGTTTAGGGAAAAGCCTACATCACAGTGACACTCTGTTATAACTGTAACTAAGTTTAGGGAAAAGCCTACATCACAGTGACACTCTGTTATAACTGTAACTAAGTTTAGGGAAAAGCCTACATCACAGTGACACTCTGTTATAACTGTAACAAAGTTTAGGGAAAAGCCTACATCACAGTGAGACTCTGTTATAACTGTAACTAAGTTTAGGGAAAAGCCTACATCACAGTGACACTCTGTTATAACTGAAACTAAGTTTAGGGAAAAGCCTACATCACAGTGACACTCTGTTATAACTGTAACTAAGTTTAGGGAAAAGCCTACATCACAGTGACACTCTGTTATAACTGTAACTAAGTTTAGGGAAAAGCCTACATCACAGTGACACTCTGTTATAACTGTAACTAAGTTTAGGGAAAAGCCTACATCACAGTGACACTCTGTTATAACTGTAACTAAGTTTAGGGAAAAGCCTACATCACAGTGACACTCTGTTATAACTGAAACTACGTTTAGGGAAAAGCCAACATCACAGTGACACTCTGTTATAACTGAAACTAAGTTTAGGGAAAAGCCTACATCACAGTGACACTCTGTTTTAACTGTAACTAAGTTTAGGGAAAAGCCTACATCACATTGACACTCTGTTATAACTGAAACTAAGTTTAGGGAAAAGCCTACATCACAGTGACACTCTGTTATAACTGTTACTAAGTTTAGGGAAAAGCCTTCATCACAGTGACACTCTGTTATAACTGTAACTAAGTTTAGGGAAAAGCCTACATCACAGCGACACTCTGTGATGGCTGTAACTAAGTTTAGGGAAAAGCCGACATCACAGTGACACTCTGTTATAACTGTAACTAAGTTTAGGGAAAAGCCTTCATCAAAGTGACACTGTGCTATAACTGAAACTAAGTTTAGGGAAAAGCCTACATCACAGTGACACTCTGTTATTGCTGTAACTAAGTTTAGGGAAAAGCCTACATCACAGTGACACTCTGTTATATCTGAAACAAAGTTTAGGGAAAAGCCTAGATCACAGTGACACTCTGTTATAACTGTAACTAAGTTTAGGGAATAATCTACATCACAGTGACACGCTGTTATAACTGAAACTAAGTTTAGGGAAAATCCTACATCACAGTGACACTCTTTTATTGCTGTAACTAAGTTTACGGAAAAGCCTACATCACAGTGACACTCTGTTATAACTGTAACTAAGTTTAGGGGAAAGCCTACATCACAGTGAGACTCTGTTATGGCTGTAACTAAGTTTAGGGAAAAGCCTACATCACAGTGACACTCTGTTATAACTGAAACTAAGTTAAGGGAAAAGCCTACATCACAGTGACACTCTGTTATAACTGAAACTAAGTTTAGGGAATAGCCTACATCACAGTGACACTCTGTTATGGCTGTAACTAAGCTTAGGGAAAAGCCTACATCACAGTGACACTCTGTTATGGCTGTAACTAAGTTTAGGGAATAGTCTACATCACAGTGAGACTCTGTTATGGCTGTAACTAAGTTTAGGGAAAAGCCGACATCACAGTGACACTCTGTTATAACTGAAACTAAGTTTAGGGAAAAGCCTACATCACAGTGACACTATTATAACTGAAACTAAGTTTAGGGAAAAGCCTACATCACAGTGACATTCTGTTATAACTGAAACTAAGTTCAGGGAAAAGTCTACATCACAGTGACACTCTGTTATAACTGTAACTAAGTTTAGGGAAAAGCCTACATCACAATGACACTCTGTTATAACTGTAACTAAGTTTAGGGAAAAGCTACATCACAGTGACACTCTGTTATAACTGTAACTAAGTTTAGGGGAAAGCCTACATCACAGTGACACTCTGTTATAACTGTAACTACGTTTAGGGAAAAGCTACATCACAGTGACACTCTGTTATAACTGTAACTAAGTTTAGGGGAAAGCCTACATCACAGTGACACTCTGTTATAACTGAAACTAAGTTTAGGGAAAGCCTACATCACAGTGACACTCTGTTATAACTGAAACTAAGTTTAGGGAAAAGCATACATCACAGTGACACTCTATTATGGCTGTAACAAAGCTTAGGGAAAAGCCTACATCACAGTGACACTCTGTTATGGCTGTAACTAAGTTTAGGGAAAAGTCTACATCACAGTGAGACACTGTTATGGCTGTAACTAAGTTTAGGGAAAAGCCTACATCACAGTGACACTCTGTTATAACTGAAACTAAGTTTAGGGGAAAGCCTACATCACAGTGAGACTCTGTTATGGCTGTAACTAAGTTTAGGGAAAAGCCTACATCACAGTGACACTCTGTTATAACTGAAACTAAGTTAAGGGAAAAGCCTACATCACAGTGACACTCTGTTATAACTGAAACTATGTTTAGGGAAAAGCCTACATCACAGTGACACTCTGTTATAACTGTAACTAAGTTTAGTGAAAAACCTACATCACAGTGACACTCTGTTATAACTGAAACTAAGATTAGGGAAAAGCCTACATCACAGTGACACTCTGTTATAACTGAAACTAAGTTTAGGGAAAAGCCTACATCACAGTGACAATCTGTAATGGCTGCAACTAAGTTTAGGGAAAACCCCACATCACAGTGACACTCTGTTATGGCTGCAACTAAGTTTAGGGAAAAGCCTACATCACAGTGACACTCTGTTATAACTGAAACTAAGTTTAGGGAAAAGCCGACTTCACAGTGACACTCTGTTATAACTGAAACTAAGTTTAGGGAAAAGCCTACATCACAGTGAGACTCTGTTATGGCTGCAACTAAGTTTAGGGAAAAGCCGACATCACAGTGACACTCTGTTATAACTGTAACTAAGTTTAGGGAAAAGCCAACATCACAGTGACACTCTGTTATGGCTGCAACTAAGTTTAGAGAAAAGCCTACATCACAGTGACACTCTGTTATGGCTGCAACTAAGTTTAGGGAAAAGCCTACATCACAGTGACACTCTGTTTTGGCTGCAACTAAGTTTAGGGAAAAGCCAACATCACAGTGACACTCTGTTCTGGCTGCAACTAAGTTTAGGGAAAAGCCTACATCACAGTGACACTCTGTTATAACTGAAACTAAGTTTAGGGAAAAGCCTACATCACAGTGACACTCTGTTATAACTGTAACTAAGTTTAGGGAAAAGCCTACATCAAAGTGACACTCTGTTATAACTGTAACTAAGTTTAGGGAAAAGCATATATCACAGTGAGACTCTGTTATAACTGAAACTAAGTTTAGGGAAAAGCCTACATCACAGTGACACTCTGTTATAACTGTAACTAAGTTTAGGGAAAAGCCTACATCACAGTGAGACTGTTATAACTGTAACTAAGTTTAGGGAAAAGCCTACATCACAGTGACACTCTGTTATAACTGTAACTAAGTTTAGGGAAAAGCCTACATCACAGTGACACTCTGTTATAACTGTAACAAAGTTTAGGGAAAAGCCTACATCACAGTGAGACTCTGTTATAACTGTAACTAAGTTTAGGGAAAAGCCTACATCACAGTGACACTCTGTTATAACTGAAACTAAGTTTAGGGAAAAGCCTACATCACAGTGACACTCTGTTATAACTGTAACTAAGTTTAGGGAAAAGCCTACATCACAGTGACACTCTGTTATAACTGTAACTAAGTTTAGGGAAAAGCCTACATCACAGTGACACTCTGTTATAACTGTAACTAAGTTTAGGGAAAAGCCTACATCACAGTGACACTCTGTTATAACTGTAACTAAGTTTAGGGAAAAGCCTACATCACAGTGACACTCTGTTATAACTGAAACTACGTTTAGGGAAAAGCCAACATCACAGTGACACTCTGTTATAACTGAAACTAAGTTTAGGGAAAAGCCTACATCACAGTGACACTCTGTTTTAACTGTAACTAAGTTTAGGGAAAAGCCTACATCACATTGACACTCTGTTATAACTGAAACTAAGTTTAGGGAAAAGCCTACATCACAGTGACACTCTGTTATAACTGTTACTAAGTTTAGGGAAAAGCCTTCATCACAGTGACACTCTGTTATAACTGTAACTAAGTTTAGGGAAAAGCCTACATCACAGCGACACTCTGTGATGGCTGTAACTAAGTTTAGGGAAAAGCCGACATCACAGTGACACTCTGTTATAACTGTAACTAAGTTTAGGGAAAAGCCTTCATCAAAGTGACACTGTGCTATAACTGAAACTAAGTTTAGGGAAAAGCCTACATCACAGTGACACTCTGTTATTGCTGTAACTAAGTTTAGGGAAAAGCCTACATCACAGTGACACTCTGTTATATCTGAAACAAAGTTTAGGGAAAAGCCTAGATCACAGTGACACTCTGTTATAACTGTAACTAAGTTTAGGGAATAATCTACATCACAGTGACACGCTGTTATAACTGAAACTAAGTTTAGGGAAAATCCTACATCACAGTGACACTCTTTTATTGCTGTAACTAAGTTTACGGAAAAGCCTACATCACAGTGACACTCTGTTATAACTGTAACTAAGTTTAGGGGAAAGCCTACATCACAGTGAGACTCTGTTATGGCTGTAACTAAGTTTAGGGAAAAGCCTACATCACAGTGACACTCTGTTATAACTGAAACTAAGTTAAGGGAAAAGCCTACATCACAGTGACACTCTGTTATAACTGAAACTAAGTTTAGGGAATAGCCTACATCACAGTGACACTCTGTTATGGCTGTAACTAAGCTTAGGGAAAAGCCTACATCACAGTGACACTCTGTTATGGCTGTAACTAAGTTTAGGGAATAGTCTACATCACAGTGAGACTCTGTTATGGCTGTAACTAAGTTTAGGGAAAAGCCGACATCACAGTGACACTCTGTTATAACTGAAACTAAGTTTAGGGAAAAGCCTACATCACAGTGACACTATTATAACTGAAACTAAGTTTAGGGAAAAGCCTACATCACAGTGACATTCTGTTATAACTGAAACTAAGTTCAGGGAAAAGTCTACATCACAGTGACACTCTGTTATAACTGTAACTAAGTTTAGGGAAAAGCCTACATCACAATGACACTCTGTTATAACTGTAACTAAGTTTAGGGAAAAGCTACATCACAGTGACACTCTGTTATAACTGTAACTAAGTTTAGGGGAAAGCCTACATCACAGTGACACTCTGTTATAACTGTAACTACGTTTAGGGAAAAGCTACATCACAGTGACACTCTGTTATAACTGTAACTAAGTTTAGGGGAAAGCCTACATCACAGTGACACTCTGTTATAACTGAAACTAAGTTTAGGGAAAGCCTACATCACAGTGACACTCTGTTATAACTGAAACTAAGTTTAGGGAAAAGCATACATCACAGTGACACTCTATTATGGCTGTAACAAAGCTTAGGGAAAAGCCTACATCACAGTGACACTCTGTTATGGCTGTAACTAAGTTTAGGGAAAAGTCTACATCACAGTGAGACACTGTTATGGCTGTAACTAAGTTTAGGGAAAAGCCTACATCACAGTGACACTCTGTTATAACTGAAACTAAGTTTAGGGAAAAGCCTACATCACAGTGACACTCTGTTATGGCTGTAACTAAGCTTAGGGAAAAGCCTACATCACAGTGACACTCTGTTATGGCTGTAACTAAGTTTAGGGAATAGTCTAAATCATAGTGAGACTCTGTTATGGCTGTAACTAAGTTTAGGGAATAGTCTAAATCATAGTGAGACTCTGTTATGGCAGAAATTAATTTTAGGGAAAAGCCTACATCACAGTGACACTCTGTTATAACTGTAACTAAGTTTAGGGAAAAGCCTACATCACAGCGACACTCTGTTATGGCTGTAACTAAGTTTAGGGAAAAGCCTACATCACAGTGACGCTCTGTTATAACTGTAACTAAGTTGAGGGGAAAGCCTACATCACAGTGACACTCTGTTATAACTGAAGCTAAGTTTAGGGAAAAGCCTACATCACAGTGACACTCTGTTATTGCTGAAACTAAGTTTAGGGAAAAGCCTACATCACAGTGACACTCTGTTATTGCTGTAACTACGTTTAGGGAAAAGTCTACATCACAGTGACACTCTGTTATAACTGTAACTAAGTTTAGGGAAAAGCCTACATCACAGTGAGACTCTGTTATTGATGTAACTAAGTTTAGGGAAAAGCCTACATCACAATGACACTCTGTTATAACTGTAACTAAGTTTAGGGAAAAGCCTACATCACAGTGACACTCTGTTATGGCTGTAAATAAGTTTAGGGAATACTCTACATCACAGTGAGACTCTCTTATGGCTGTAACTAAGTTTAGGGAAAAGCCTACATCACAGTGACACTCTGTTATAACTGAAACTAAGGATAGGGAAAATCCTACATCACAGTGACACTCTGTTATTGCTGTAACTAAGTTTAGGGAAAAGCCTACATCACAGTGAGACTCTGTTATGGCTGCAACTAAGTTTAGGGAAAAGCCTACATCACAGTGACACTCTGTTATAACTGTAAGTAAGTTTAGGGAAAAGCCTACATCACAGTGACACTCTGTTATGGCTGCAACTAAGTTTAGGGAAAAGCCTACATCACAGTGACACTCTGTTATGGCTGCAACTAAGTTTAGGGAAAAGACTACATCACAGTGACACTCTGTTTTGGCTGCAACTAAGTTTAGGGAAAAGCCTACATCACAGTGACACTCTGTTATGGCTGCAACTAAGTTTAGGGAAAAGCCTACATCACAGTGACACTCTGTTATAACTGAAACTAAGTTTAGGGAAAAGCCTACATCACAGTGACACACTGTTATAACTGTAACTAAGTTTAGGGAAAAGCCTACATCACAGTGACACTCTGTTATGGCTGTAACTAAGTTTAGGGAAAAGCCTACATCACAGTGACACTCTGTTATGGCTGCAACGAAGTTTAGGGAAAAGCCTACATCACAGTGACACTCTGTTTAGGCTGCAACTAAGTTTAGGGAAAAGCCTACATCACAGTGACACTCTGTTATGGCTGCAACTAAGTTTAGGGAAAAGCCTACATCACAGTGACACTCTGTTATAACTGAAACTAAGTTTAGGGAAAAGCCTACATCACAGTGACACTCTGTTATAACTGTAACTAAGTTTAGGGAAAAGCCGACATCACAGTGACACTCTGTTATAACTGTAACTAAGTTTAGGGAAAAGCCTACATCACAGTGACACTCTGTTATAACTGTAACTAAGTTTAGGGAAAAGCCTACATCACAGTGACACTCTGTTATAACTGTAACTAAGTATAGGGAAAAACCTACATCACAGTGACACTCTGTTATAACTGAAACTAAGTTTAGAGAAAAGCCTACATCACAGTGACACTCTGTTATAACTGAAACTAAGTTTAGGGAAAAGCCTACATCACAGTGACACTCTGTTATGGCTGCAACTAAGTTTAGGGAAAAGCCTACATCACAGTGACACTCTGTTATGGCTGCAACTAAGTTTAGGGAAAAGCCTACATCACAGTGACACTCTGTTATAACTGAAACTAAGTTTAGGGAAAAGCCTACATCACAGTGACACTCTGTTATAACTGAAACTAAGTTTAGGGAAAAGCCTACATCACAGTGAGACTCTGTTATGGCTGCAACTAAGTTTAGGGAAAAGCCTACATCACAGTGACACTCTGTTAAAACTGTAACTAAGTTTAGGGAAAAGCCTACATCACAGTGACACTCTGTTATGGCTGCAACTAAGTTTAGGGAAAAGCCTACATCACAGTGACACTCTGTTATGGCTGCACCTAAGTTTAGGGAAAAGCCTACATCACAGTGACACTCTGTTATAACTGAAACTAAGTTTAGGGAAAAGCCTACATCACAGTGACACTCTGTTATAACTGAAACTAAGTTTAGGGAAAAGCCAACATCACAGTGACACTCTGTTATGGCTGCAACTAAGTATAGGGAAAAGCCTACATCACAGTGACACTCTGTTATAACTGAAACTAAGTTTAGGGAAAAGCCTACATCACAGTGACACTCTGTTATAACTGAAACTAAGTTTAGGGAAATGCCAACATCACAGTGAGACTCTGTTATGGCTGCAACTAAGTTTAGGGAAAAGCCTACATCACAGTGACACTCTGTTATAACTCTAACTAAGTTTAGGGAAAAGCCTACATCACAGTGACACTCTGTTATGGCTGCAACTAAGTTTAGGGAAAAGCCTACATCACAGTGACAATCTGTTTTGGCTGCAACTAAGTTTAGGGAAAAGCCTACATCACAGTGACACTCTGTTATGGCTGCAACTAAGTTTAGGGAAAAGCCTACATCACAGTGACACTCTGTTATAACTGAAACTAAGTTTAGGGAAAAGCCTACATTACAGTGACACTCTGTTATAACTGAAACTAAGTTTAGGGAAAAGCCTACATCACAGTGAGACTCTGTTATAACTGTAACTAAGTTTAGGGAAAAGCCTACATCACAGTGAGACTCTGTTATAGCTGAAACTAAGTTTAGGGAAAAGCCTACATCACAGTGAGACTCTGTTATAACTGTAACTAAGTTTAGGGAAAAGCCTACATCACGGTGACACTCTGTTATAACTGTAACTAAGTTTAGGGAAAAGCCTACATCACAGTGACACTCTGCTATAACTGTAACTAAGTTTAGGGAAAAGCCTACATCACAGTGACACTCTGTTATAACTGTAACTAAGTTTAGGGAAAAGCCTACATCACAGTGACACTCTGTTATAACTGAAACTAAGTTTAGGGAAAAGCCTACATCACATTGACACTCTGTTATGGCTGCAACTAAGTTTAGGGAAAAGGCTACATCACAGTGACACTCTGGTATGGCTGCAACCAAGTTTAGGGAAAAGCCTACATCACAGTGACACTCTGTTATAACTGAAACTAAGTTTAGGGAAAAGCCTACATCACAGTGACACTCTGTTATAACTGAAATTAAGTTTAGGGAAAAGCCTACATCACAGTGAGACTCTGTTATGGCCGCAACTCACTTTAGGGAAAAGCCTACATCACAGTGACACTCTGTTATAACTCTAACTAAGTTTAGGGAAAAGCCTACATCACAGTGACACTCTGTTATGGCTGCAACTAAGTTTAGGGAAAAGCCTACATCACAGTGACACTCTGCTTAGGCTGCAACTAAGTTTAGGGAAAAGCCTACATCACAGTGACACTCTGTTCTGGCTGCAACTAAGTTTAGGGAAAAGCCTACATCACAGTGACACTCTGTTATAACTGAAACTAAGTTTAGGGAAAAGCCTACATCACAGTGACACTCTGTTATAACTGTAACTAAGTTTAGGGAAAAGCCTACATCACAGTGACACTCTGTTATAACTGTAACTAAGTTTAGGGAAAAGCCTACATCACAGTGAGACTCTGTTATAACTGAAACTAAGTTTAGGGAAAAGCCTACATCACAGTGAGACTCTGTTATAAGTGTAACTAAGTTTAGGGAAAAGCCTACATCACAGTGAGACTCTGTTATAACTGAAACTAAGTTTAGGGAAAAGCCTACATCACAGTGACACTCTGTTATAACTGTAACTAAGTTTAGGGAAAAGCCTACATCACAGTGACACTCTGTTATAACTGTAACTAAGTTTAGGGAAAAGCCTACATCACAGTGACACTCTGTTATAACTGTAACTAAGTTTAGGGAAAAGCCTACATCACAGTGAGACTCTGTTATAACTGTAACTAAGTTTAGGGAAAAGCCTAAATCACAGTGAGACTCTGTTATAACTGAAACTAAGTTTAGGGAAAAGCCTACATCACAGTGACACTCTGTTATAACTGTAACTAAGTTTAGGGAAAAGCCGACATCACAGTGACACTCTGTTATAACTGTAACTAAGATTAGGGAAAAGCCTACATCACAGTGACACTCTGTTATAACTGTAACTAAGTTTAGGGAAAAGCCTACATCACAGTGACACTCTGTTATAACTGAAACTACGTTTAGGGAAAAGACTACATCACGGTGACACTCTGTTATAACTGTAAATAAGTTTAGGGAAAAGCCTACATCACAGTGACACTCTGATATAACTGTAACTAAGTTTAGGGAAAAGCCTACATCACAGTGACACTCTGTTATAACTGTAACTAAGTTTAGGGAAAAGCCTACATCACAGTGACACTCTGTTATAACTGAAACTAAGTTTAGGGAAAAGCCTACATCACATTGACACTCTGTTATAACTGAAACTAAGTTTAGGGAAAAGCCTACATCACAGTGACACTCTGTTATGGCTGCAACTAAGTTTAGGGAAAAGCCTACATCACAGTGACACTCTGTTATGTCTGCAACCAAGTTTAGGGAAAAGCCGACATCACAGTGACACTCTGTTATAACTGAAACTAAGTTTAGGGAAAAGCCTACATCACAGTGACACTCTGTTATAACTGAAACTAAGTTTAGGGAAAAGCCTACATCACAGTGAGACTCTGTTATGGCTGCAGCTAAGTTTAGGGAAAAGCCTACATCACAGTAACACTCTGTTATAACTGTAACTAAGTTTAGGGAAAAGCCTACATCACAGTGACACTCTGTTATGGCTGCAACTAAGTTTAGGGAAAAGCCTACATCACAGTGACACTCTGTTTAGGCTGCAACTAAGTTTAGGGAAAAGCCTACATCACAGTGACACTCTGTTATGGCTGCAACTAAGTTTAGGGAAAAGCCTACATCACAGTGACACTCTGTTATAACTGAAACTAAGTTTAGGGAAAAGCCTACATCACAATGACACTCTGTTATAACTGTAACTAAGTTTAGGGAAAAGCCTACATCACAGTGACACTCTGTTATAACTGTAACTAAGTTTAGGGAAAAGCCTACATCACAGTGAGACTCTGTTATAACTGAAACTAAGTTTAGGGAAAAGCCTACATCACAGTGAGACTCTGTTATAACTGTAACTAAGTTTAGGGAAAAGCCTACATCACAGTGAGACTCTGTTATAACTGAAACTAAGTTTAGGGAAAAGCCTACATCACAGTGAGACTCTGTTATAACTGTAACTAAGTTTAGGGAAAAGCCTACATCACAGTGACACTCTGTTATAACTGTAACTAAGTTTAGGGAAAAGCCTACATCACAGTGACACTCTGTTATAACTGTAACTAAGTTTAGGGAAAAGCCTACATCACAGTGAGACTCTGTTATAACTGTAACTAAGTTTAGGGAAAAGCCTAAATCACAGTGAGACTCTGTTATAACTGAAACTAAGTTTAGGGAAAAGCCTACATCACAGTGACACTCTGTTATAACTGTAACTAAGTTTAGGGAAAAGCCGACATCACAGTGACACTCTGTTATAACTGTAACTAAGATTAGGGAAAAGCCTACATCACAGTGACACTCTGTTATAACTGTAACTAAGTTTAGGGAAAAGCCTACATCACAGTGACACTCTGTTATAACTGAAACTACGTTTAGGGAAAAGACTACATCACGGTGACACTCTGTTATAACTGTAAATAAGTTTAGGGAAAAGCCTACATCACAGTGACACTCTGATATAACTGTAACTAAGTTTAGGGAAAAGCCTACATCACAGTGACACTCTGTTATAACTGTAACTAAGTTTAGGGAAAAGCCTACATCACAGTGACACTCTGTTATAACTGAAACTAAGTTTAGGGAAAAGCCTACATCACATTGACACTCTGTTATAACTGAAACTAAGTTTAGGGAAAAGCCTACATCACAGTGACACTCTGTTATGGCTGCAACTAAGTTTAGGGAAAAGCCTACATCACAGTGACACTCTGTTATGTCTGCAACGAAGTTTAGGGAAAAGCCGACATCACAGTGACACTCTGTTATAACTGAAACTAAGTTTAGGGAAAAGCCTACATCACAGTGACACTCTGTTATAACTGAAACTAAGTTTAGGGAAAAGCCTACATCACAGTGAGACTCTGTTATGGCTGCAGCTAAGTTTAGGGAAAAGCCTACATCACAGTAACACTCTGTTATAACTGTAACTAAGTTTAGGGAAAAGCCTACATCACAGTGACACTCTGTTATGGCTGCAACTAAGTTTAGGGAAAAGCCTACATCACAGTGACACTCTGTTTAGGCTGCAACTAAGTTTAGGGAAAAGCCTACATCACAGTGACACTCTGTTATGGCTGCAACTAAGTTTAGGGAAAAGCCTACATCACAGTGACACTCTGTTATAACTGAAACTAAGTTTAGGGAAAAGCCTACATCACAATGACACTCTGTTATAACTGTAACTAAGTTTAGGGAAAAGCCTACATCACAGTGACACTCTGTTATGGCTGTAACTAAGTTTAGGGAAAAGACTACATCACAGTGAGACTCTGTTATAACTGTAACTAAGTTTAGGGAAAAGCCTAAATCACAGTGACACTCTGTTATAACTGAAACTAAGTTTAGGGAAAAGCCTACATCACAGTGAGACTCTGTTATAACTGTAACTAAGTTTAGGGAAAAGCCGACATCACAGTGACACTCTGTTATAACTGTAACTAAGTTTAGGGAAAAGCCTACATCACAGTGACACTCTGTTATAACTGTAACTAAGTTTAGGGAAAAGCCTACATCACAGTGACACTCTGTTATAACTGAAACTACGTTTAGGGAAAAGCCAACATCACAGTGACACTCTGTTATAACTGAAACTAAGTTTAGGGAAAAGCCTACATCACAGTGACACTCTGTTATAACTGTAACTAAGTTTAGGGAAAAGCCTACATCACAGTGACACTCTGTTATAACTGAAACTAAGTTTAGGGAAAAGCCTACATCACAGTGAGACTCTGTTATAACTGAAACTAAGTTTAGGGAAAAGCCTACATCACAGTGACACTCTGTTATAACTGAAACTAAGTTTAGGGAAAAGCCTACATCACAGTGACACTCTGTTATAACTGTAACTAAGTTTAGGGAAAAGCCTACATCACAGTGACACTCTGTTATAACTGAAACTAAGTTTAGGGAAAAGCCTACATCACAGTGACACTCTGTTATAACGGAAACTAAGTTTAGGGAAAAGCCTACATCACAGTGACACTCTGTTATAACTGTAACTAAGTTTAGGGAAAAGCCTACATCACAGTGAGACTCTGTTATAACTGTAACTAAGTTTAGGGAAAAGCCTACATCACAGTGACACTCTGTTATAACTGTAACAAAGTTGAGGGAAAATCATACATCACAGTGACACTCTGTTGTAACTGAAACTAAGTTTAGGGAAAAGCCTACATCACAGTGACACTCTGTTATAACTGTAACTAAGTTTAGGGAAAAGCCTACATCACAGTGAAACTCTGTTATAAATGTAACTAAGTTTAGGGAAAAGCCTACATCACAGTGACACTCTGTTATAACTGTAACTAAGTTTAGGGAAAAGCCTACATCACAGTGACACTCTGTTATAACTGTAACTAAGTTTAGGGAAAAGCCTACATCACAGTGACACTCTGTTATAACTGTAACTAAGTTTAGGGAAAAACCTACATCACAGTGACACTCTGTTATAACTGAAACTAAGTTTAGGGAAAAGCCTACATCACAGTGACACTCTGTTATAACTGAAACTAAGTTTTGGGAAAAGCCTACATCACAGTGACACTCTGTTATGGCTGCAACTAAGTTTAGGGAAAAGCCTACATCACAGTGACACTCTGTTATGGCTGCAACTAAGTTTAGGGAAAAGCCTACATCACAGTGACACTCTGTTATAACTGAAACTAAGTTTAGGGAAAAGCCTACAGCACAGTGACACTCTGTTATAACTGAAACTAAGTTTAGGGAAAAGCCTACATCACAGTGAGACTCTGTTATGGCTGCAACTAAGTTTAGGGAAAAGCCTAAATCACAGTGACACTCTGTTATAACTGTAAGTAAGTTTAGGGAAAAGCCTACATCACAGTGACACTCTGTTATGGCTGCAACTAAGTTTAGGGAAAAGCCTACATCACAGTGACACTCTGTTATGGCTGCAACTAAGTTTAGGGAAAAGCCTACATCACAGTGACACTCTGTTTTGGCTGCAACTAAGTTTAGGGAAAAGCCTACATCACAGTGACACTCTGTTATGGCTGCAACTAAGTTTAGGGAAAAGCCTACATCACAGTGACACTCTGTTATAACTGAAACTAAGTTTAGGGAAAAGCCTACATCACAGTGACACTCTGTTATAACTGTAACTAAGTTTAGGGAAAAGCCTACATCACAGTGACACTCTGTTATAACTGTAACTAAGTTTAGGGAATAGCCTACATCACAGAGACACTCTGTTATAACTGAAACTAAGTTTAGGGAAAAGCATACATCACAGTGAGACTCTGTTATAACTGTAACTAATTTAGGGAAAAGCCGACATCACAGTGAGACTCTGTTATAACTGAAACTAAGTTTAGGGAAAAGCCTACATCACAGTGAGACACTGTTATAACTGTAACTAAGTTTAGGGAAAAGCCTGCATCACGGTGACACTCTGTTATAACTGTAACTAAGTTTAGGGAAAAGCCTACATCACAGTGACACTCTGTTATAACTGAAACTAAGTTTACCGAAAAGCCTACATCACAGTGACACTCTGTTATAACTGTAACTAAGTTTAGGGAAAAGCCTACATCACAGTGACACTCTGTTATAACTGAAACTAAGTTTAGGGAAAAGCCTACATCACAGTGACACTCTGTTATAACTGTAACTAAGTTTAGGGAAAAGCCTACATCACTGTGACACTCTGTTATAACTGTAACTAAGTTTAGGGAAAAGCCTACATCACAGTGACACTCTGTTATAACTGTAACTAAGTTTAGGGAAAAGCCTACATCACAGTGAGACTCTGTTATAACTGAAACTACGTTTAGGGAAAAGCCAACATCACAGTGACACTCTGTTATAACTGAAACTAAGTTTAGGGAAAATCCTACATCACAGTGACACTCTGTTATAACTGTAACTAAGTTTAGGGAAAACCCTACATCACAGTCAAACTCTGTTATAACTGAAACTAAGTTTAGGGAATAGCCTACATCACAGTGACACTCTGTTATAACTGTAACTAAGTTTAGGGAAAAGCCTACATCACAGTGACACTCTGTTATAACGGTAACTAAGTTTAGGGAAAAGCCTACATCACAGTGACACTCTGTTATAACTGTAACTAAGTTTAGGGAAAAGCCTACATCACAGTGATACTCTGTTATAACTGTAACTAAGTTTAGGGAAAAGCCTACATCACAGTGACACTCTGTTATAACTGTAACTAAGTTTAGGGAAAAGCCTACATCACAGTGACACTCTGTTATAACTGTAACTAAGTTTAGGGAAAAGCCTACATCACAGTGACACTCTGTTATAACTGATACTAAGTTTAGGGAAAAGCCAACATAACAGTGACACTCTGTTATAACTGAAACTAAGTTTAGGGAAAAGCCTACATCACAGCGACACTCTGTTATAACTGTAACTAAGTTTAGGGAAAAGGCTACATCACAGCGACACTCTGTTATAACTGAAACTATGTTTAGGGAAAAGCCTACATCACAGTGACACTCTGTTATAACTGTAACTAAGTTTAGTGAAAAACCTACATCACAGTGACACTCTGTTATAACTGAAACTAAGATTAGGGAAAAGCCTACATCACAGTGACACTCTGTTATAACTGAAACTAAGTTTAGGGAAAAGCCTACATCACAGTGACAATCTGTAATGGCTGCAACTAAGTTTAGGGAAAACCCCACATCACAGTGACACTCTGTTATGGCTGCAACTAAGTTTAGGGAAAAGCCTACATCACAGTGACACTCTGTTATAACTGAAACTAAGTTTAGGGAAAAGCCTACATCACAGTGACACTCTGTTATAACTGAAACTAAGTTTAGGGAAAAGCCTACATCACAGTGAGACTCTGTTATGGCTGCAACTAAGTTTAGGGAAAAGCCGACATCACAGTGACACTCTGTTATAACTGTAACTAAGTTTAGGGAAAAGCCAACATCACAGTGACACTCTGTTATGGCTGCAACTAAGTTTAGAGAAAAGCCTACATCACAGTGACACTCTGTTATGGCTGCAACTAAGTTTAGGGAAAAGCCTACATCACAGTGACACTCTGTTTTGGCTGCAACTAAGTTTAGGGAAAAGCCAACATCACAGTGACACTCTGTTCTGGCTGCAAATAAGTTTAGGGAAAAGCCTACATCACAGTGACACTCTGTTATAACTGAAACTAAGTTTAGGGAAAAGCCTACATCACAGTGACACTCTGTTATAACTGTAACTAAGTTTAGGGAAAAGCCTACATCACAGTGACACTCTGTTATAACTGTAACTAAGTTTAGGGAAAAGCATATATCACAGTGAGACTCTGTTATAACTGAAACTAAGTTTAGGGAAAAGCCTACATCACAGTGACACTCTGTTATAACTGTAACTAAGTTTAGGGAAAAGCCTACATCACAGTGAGACTGTTATAACTGAAACTAAGTTTAGGGAAAAGCCTACATCACAGTGACACTCTGTTATAACTGTAACTAAGTTTAGGGAAAAGCCTACATCACAGTGACACTCTGTTATAACTGTAACTAAGTTTAGGGAAAAGCCTACATCACAGTGACACTCTGTTATAACTGTAACAAAGTTTAGGGAAAAGCCTACATCACAGTGAGACTCTGTTATAACTGTAACTAAGTTTAGGGAAAAGCCTACATCACAGTGACACTCTGTTATAACTGAAACTAAGTTTAGGGAAAAGCCTACATCACAGTGACACTCTGTTATAACTGTAACTAAGTTTAGGGAAAAGCCTACATCACAGTGACACTCTGTTATAACTGTAACTAAGTTTAGGGAAAAGCCTACATCACAGTGACACTCTGTTATAACTGTAAATAAGTTTAGGGAAAAGCCTACATCACAGTGACACTCTGTTATAACTGTAACTAAGTTTAGGGAAAAGCCTACATCACAGTGACACTCTGTTATAACTGAAACTACGTTTAGGGAAAAGCCAACATCACAGTGACACTCTGTTATAACTGAAACTAAGTTTAGGGAAAAGCCTACATCACAGTGACACTCTGTTATAACTGTAACTAAGTTTAGGGAAAAGCCTACATCACATTGACACTCTGTTATAACTGAAACTAAGTTTAGGGAAAAGCCTACATCACAGTGACACTCTGTTATAACTGTTACTAAGTTTAGGGAAAAGCCTTCATCACAGTGACACTCTGTTATAACTGTAACTAAGTTTAGGGAAAAGCCTACATCACAGCGACACTCTGTGATGGCTGTAACTAAGTTTAGGGAAAAGCCTACATCACAGTGACACTCTGTTATAACTGTAACTAAGTTTAGGGAAAAGCCTTCATCAAAGTGACACTGTGCTATAACTGAAACTAAGTTTAGGGAAAAGCCTACATCACAGTGACACTCTGTTATTGCTGTAACTAAGTTTAGGGAAAAGCCTACATCACAGTGACACTCTGTTATATCTGAAACAAAGTTTAGGGAAAAGCCGAGATCACAGTGACACTCTGTTATAACTGTAACTAAGTTTAGGGAATAATCTACATCACAGTGACACGCTGTTATAACTGAAACTAAGTTTAGGGAAAATCCTACATCACAGTGACACTCTTTTATTGCTGTAACTAAGTTTACGGAAAAGTCTACATCACAGTGACACTCTGTTATAACTGTAACTAAGTTTAGGGGAAAGCCTACATCACAGTGAGACTCTGTTATGGCTGTAACTAAGTTTAGGGAAAAGCCTACATCACAGTGACACTCTGTTATAACTGAAACTAAGTTAAGGGAAAAGCCTACATCACAGTGACACTCTGTTATAACTGAAACTAAGTTTAGGGAATAGCCTACATCACAGTGACACTCTGTTATGGCTGTAACTAAGCTTAGGGAAAAGCCTACATCACAGTGACACTCTGTTATGGCTGTAACTAAGTTTAGGGAATAGTCTACATCACAGTGAGACTCTGTTATGGCTGTAACTAAGTTTAGGGAAAAGCCGACATCACAGTGACACTCTGTTATAACTGAAACTAAGTTTAGGGAAAAGCCTACATCACAGTGACACTATTATAACTGAAACTAAGTTTAGGGAAAAGCCTACATCACAGTGACATTCTGTTATAACTGAAACTAAGTTCAGGGAAAAGTCTACATCACAGTGACACTCTGTTATAACTGTAACTAAGTTTAGGGAAAAGCCTACATCACAATGACACTCTGTTATAACTGTAACTAAGTTTAGGGAAAAGCTACATCACAGTGACACTCTGTTATAACTGTAAATAAGTTTAGGGGAAAGCCTACATCACAGTGACACTCTGTTATAACTGTAACTACGTTTAGGGAAAAGCTACATCACAGTGACACTCTGTTATAACTGTAACTAAGTTTAGGGGAAAGCCTACATTACAGTGACACTCTGTTATAACTGAAACTAAGTTTAGGGAAAAGCCTACATCACAGTGACACTCTGTTATAACTGAAACTAAGTTTAGGGAAAAGCATACATCACAGTGACACTCTATTATGGCTGTAACAAAGCTTAGGGAAAAGCCTACATCACAGTGACACTCTGTTATGGCTGTAACTAAGTTTAGGGAAAAGTCTACATCACAGTGAGACACTGTTATGGCTGTAACTAAGTTTAGGGAAAAGCCTACATCACAGTGACACTCTGTTATAACTGAAACTAAGTTTAGGGAAAAGCCTACATCACAGTGACACTCTGTTATGGCTGTAACTAAGCTTAGGGAAAAGCCTACATCACAGTGACACTCTGTTATGGCTGTAACTAAGTTTAGGGAATAGTCTAAATCATAGTGAGACTCTGTTATGGCTGTAACTAAGTTTAGGGAATAGTCTAAATCATAGTGAGACTCTGTTATGGCAGAAATTAATTTTAGGGAAAAGCCTACATCACAGTGACACTCTGTTATAACTGTAACTAAGTTTAGGGAAAAGCCTACATCACAGCGACACTCTGTTATGGCTGTAACTAAGTTTAGGGAAAATCCTACATCACAGTGACGCTCTGTTATAACTGTAACTAAGTTGAGGGGAAAGCCTACATCACAGTGACACTCTGTTATAACTGAAGCTAAGTTTAGGGAAAAGCCTACATCACAGTGACACTCTGTTATTGCTGAAACTAAGTTTAGGGAAAAGCCTACATCACAGTGACACTCTGTTATAACTGTAACTAAGTTTAGGGAAAAGTCTACATCACAGTGACACTCTGTTATAACTGTAACTAAGTTTAGGGAATAGCCTACATCACAGTGACACTCTGTTATAACTGTAACTAAGTTTAGGGAAAAGCCTACATCACAGTGAGACTCTGTTATTGATGTAACTAAGTTTAGGGAAAAGCCTACATCACAATGACACTCTGTTATAACTGTAACTAAGTTTAGGGAAAAGCCTACATCACAGTGACACTCTGTTATGGCTGTAAATAAGTTTAGGGAATACTCTACATCACAGTGAGACTCTCTTATGGCTGTAACTAAGTTTAGGGAAAAGCCTACATCACAGTGACACTCTGTTGTGGCTGTAACTAAGTTTAGGGAAAAGCCTACATCACAGTGACACTCTGTTATAACTGAAACTAAGGATAGGGAAAATCCTACATCACAGTGACACTCTGTTATTGCTGTAACTAAGTTTAGGGAAAAGCCTACATCACAGTGACACTCTGTTATGGCTGCAACTAAGTTTAGGGAAAAGCCTACATCACAGTGACACTCTGTTATAACTGTAAGTAAGTTTAGGGAAAAGCCTACATCACAGTGACACTCTGTTATGGCTGCAACTAAGTTTAGGGAAAAGCCTACATCACAGTGACACTCTGTTATGGCTGCAACTAAGTTTAGGGAAAAGCCTACATCACAGTGACACTCTGTTTTGGCTGCAACTAAGTTTAGGGAAAAGCCTACATCACAGTGACACTCTGTTATGGCTGCAACTAAGTTTAGGGAAAAGCCTACATCACAGTGACACTCTGTTATAACTGAAACTAAGTTTAGGGAAAAGCCTACATCACAGTGACACTCTGTTATAACTGTAACTAAGTTTAGGGAAAAGCCTACATCACAGTGACACTCTGTTATAACTGTAACTAAGTTTAGGGAATAGCCTACATCACAGAGACACTCTGTTATAACTGAAACTAAGTTTAGGGAAAAGCCTACATCACAGTGACACTCTGTTATAACTGTAACTAAGTTTAGGAAAAGCCTACATCACAGTGACACTCTGTTATAACTGTAACTAAGTTTAGGGAAAAGCCTACATCACAGTGACACTCTGTTATAACTGTAACTAAGTTTAGGGAAAAGCCTACATCACAGTGACACTCTGTTATAACTGAAACTACGTTTAGGGAAAAGCCAACATCACAGTGACACTCTGTTATAACTGAAACTAAGTTTAGGGAAAAGCCTACATCACAGTGACACTCTTATAACTGTAACTAAGTTTAGGGAAAAGCCTACATCACATTGACACTCTGTTATAACTGAAACTAAGTTTAGGGAAAAGCCTACATCACAGTGACACTCTGTTATAACTGTAACTAAGTTTAGGGAAAAGCCTTCATCACAGTCACACTCTGTTATAACTGTAACTAAGTTTAGGGAAAAGCCTACATCACAGCGACACTCTGTGATGGCTGTAACTAAGTTTAGGGAAAAGCCTACATCACAGTGACACTCTGTTATAACTGTAACTAAGTTTAGGGAAAAGCCTTCATCAAAGTGACACTGTGATATAACTGAAACTAAGTTTAGGGAAAAGCCTACATCACAGTGACACTCTGTTATTGCTGTAACTAAGTTTAGGGAAAAGCCTACATCACAGTGACACTCTGTTATATCTGAAACAAAGTTTAGGGAAAAGCCTAGATCACAGTGACACTCTGTTATAACTGTAACTAAGTTTAGGGAATAATCTACATCACAGTGACACTCTGTTATAACTGAAACTAAGTTTAGGGAAAATCCTACATCACAGTGACACTCTTTTATTGCTGTAACTAAGTTTACGGAAACGCCTACATCACAGTGACACTCTGTTATAACTGTAACTAAGTTTAGGGGAAAGCCTACATCACAGTGAGACTCTGTTATGGCTGTAACTAAGTTTAGGGAAAAGCCTACATCACAGTGACACTCTGTTATAACTGAAACTAAGTTAAGGGAAAAGCCTACATCACAGTGACACTCTGTTATAACTGAAACTAAGTTTAGGGAATAGCCTACATCACAGTGACACTCTGTTATGGCTGTAACTAAGCTTAGGGAAAAGCCTACATCACAGTGACACTCTGTTATGGCTGTAACTAAGTTTAGGGAATAGTCTACATCACAGTGAGACTCTGTTATGGCTGTAACTAAGTTTAGGGAAAAGCCGACATCACAGTGACACTCTGTTATAACTGAAACTAAGTTTAGGGAAAAGCCTACATCACAGTGACACTATTATAACTGAAACTAAGTTTAGGGAAAAGCCTACATCACAGTGACATTCTGTTATAACTGAAACTAAGTTCAGGGAAAAGTCTACATCACAGTGACACTCTGTTATAACTGTAACTAAGTTTAGGGAAAAGCCTACATTACAATGACACTCTGTTATAACTGTAACTAAGTTTAGGGAAAAGCTACATCACAGTGACACTCTGTTATAACTGTAACTAAGTTTAGGGGAAAGCCTACATCACAGTGACACTCTGTTATAACTGTAACTACGTTTAGGGAAAAGCTACATCACAGTGACACTCTGTTATAACTGTAACTAAGTTTAGGGGAAAGCCTACATCACAGTGACACTCTGTTATAACTGAAACTAAGTTTAGGGAAAAGCCTACATCACAGTGACACTCTGTTATAACTGAAACTAAGTTTAGGGAAAAGCATACATCACAGTGACACTCTATTATGGCTGTAACAAAGCTTAGGGAAAAGCCTACATCACAGTGACACTCTGTTATGGCTGTAACTAAGTTTAGGGAAAAGTCTACATCACAGTGAGACACTGTTATGTCTGTAACTAAGTTTAGGGAAAAGCCTACATCACAGTGACACTCTGTTATAACTGAAACTAAGTTTAGGGAAAAGCCTACATCACAGTGACACTCTGTTATGGCTGTAACTAAGCTTAGGGAAAAGCCTACATCACAGTGACACTCTGTTATGGCTGTAACTAAGTTTAGGGAATAGTCTAAATCATAGTGAGACTCTGTTATGGCTGTAACTAAGTTTAGGGAATAGTCTAAATCATAGTGAGACTCTGTTATGGCAGAAATTAATTTTAGGGAAAAGCCTACATCACAGTGACACTCTGTTATAACTGTAACTAAGTTTAGGGAAAAGCCTACATCACAGCGACACTCTGTTATGGCTGTAACTAAGTTTAGGGAAAAGCCAACATCACAGTGACGCTCTGTTATAACTGTAACTAAGTTGAGGGGAAAGCCTACATCACAGTGACACTCTGTTATAACTGAAGCTAAGTTTAGGGAAAAGCCTACATCACAGTGACACTCTGTTATTGCTGAAACTAAGTTTAGGGAAAAGCCTACATCACAGTGACACTCTGTTATTGCTGTAACTACGTTTAGGGAAAAGTCTACATCACAGTGACACTCTGTTATAACTGTAACTAAGTTTAGGGAATAGCCTACATCACAGTGACACTCTGTTATAACTGTAACTAAGTTTAGGGAAAAGCCTACATCACAGTGAGACTCTGTTATTGATGTAACTAAGTTTAGGGAAAAGCCTACATCACAATGACACTCTGTTATGGCTGTAAATAAGTTTAGGGAATACTCTACATCACAGTGAGACTCTCTTATGGCTGTAACTAAGTTTAGGGAAAAGCCTACATCACAGTGACACTCTGTTGTGGCTGTAACTAAGTTTAGGGAAAAGCCTACATCACAGTGACACTCTGTTATAACTGAAACTAAGTTTAGGGAAAAGCCTACATCACAGCGACACTCTGTTATGGCTGTAACTAAGTTTAGGGAAAAGCCGACATCACAGTGACACTCTGTTATAACTGAAACTAAGGATAGGGAAAATCCTACATCACAGTGACACTCTGTTATTGCTGTAACTAAGTTTAGGAAAAAGCCTACATCACAGTGAGACTCTGTTATGGCTGCAACTAAGTTTAGGGAAAAGCCTACATCACAGTGACACTCTGTTATAACTGTAAGTAAGTTTAGGGAAAAGCCTACATCACAGTGACACTCTGTTATGGCTGCAACTAAGTTTAGGGAAAAGCCTACATCACAGTGACACTCTGTTATGGCTGCAACTAAGTTTAGGGAAAAGCCTACATCACAGTGACACTCTGTTTTGGCTGCAACTAAGTTTAGGGAAAAGCCTACATCACAGTGACACTCTGTTATGGCTGCAACTAAGTTTAGGGAAAAGCCTACATCACAGTGACACTCTGTTATAACTGAAACTAAGTTTAGGGAAAAGCCTACATCACAGTGACACTCTGTTATAACTGTAACTAAGTATAGGGAAAAGCCTACATCACAGTGACACTCTGTTATAACTGTAACTAAGTTTAGGGAATAGCCTACATCACAGTGACACTCTGTTATAACTGAAACTAAGTTTAGGGAAAATCCTACATCACAGTGAGACTCTGTTATAACTGTAACTAATTTAGGGAAAAGCCGACATCACAGTGAGACTCTGTTATAACTGAAACTAAGTTTAGGGAAAAGCCTACATCACAGTGAGACACTGTTATAACTGTAACTAAGTTTAGGGAAAAGCCTGCATCACGGTGACACTCTGTTATAACTGTAACTAAGTTTAGGGAAAAGTCTACATCACAGTGACACTCTGTAATTGCTGTAACTAAGTTTAGGGAAAAGCCTACATCACAGTGACACTCTGTTATAACTGTAACTAAGTTTAGGGAAAAGCCTACATCACAGTGACACTCTGTTATAACTGTAACTAAGTTTAGGGAAAAGCCTACATCACAGTGACACTCTGTTATAACTGTAACTAAGTTTAGGGAAAAGCCTACATCACAGTGACACTCTGTTATAACTGTAACTAAGTTTAGGGAAAAGCCTACATCACAGTGACACTCTGTTATAACTGAAACTAAGTTTAGGGAAAAGCCTACATCACAGTGACACTCTGTTATAACTGTAACTAAGTTTAGGGAAAAGCCTACATCACTGTGACACTCTGTTATAACTGTAACTAAGTTTAGGGAAAAGCCTACATCACAGTGACACTCTGTTATAACTGTAACTAAGTTTAGGGAAAAGCCTACATCACAGTGACACTCTGTTATAACTGATACTAAGTTTAGGGAAAAGCCAACATCACAGTGACACTCTGTTATAACTGAAACTAAGTTTAGGGAAAAGCCTACATCACAGCGACACTCTGTTATAACTGTAACTAAGTTTAGGGAAAAGGCTACATCACAGCGACACTCTGTTATAACTGAAACTATGTTTAGGGAAAAGCCTACATCACAGTGACACTCTGTTATAACGGAAACTAAGTTTAGGGAAAAGCCTACATCACAGTGACACTCTGTTATAACTGAAACTAAGTTTAGGGAAAAGCCTACATCACAGTGACACTCTGTTATAACTGTAACTAAGTTTAGGGAAAAGCCTACATCACAGTGACACTCTGTTATAACTGTAAGTAAGTTAGGGGAAAATCATACATCACAGTGACACTCTGTTATAACTGAAACTAAGTTTAGGGAAAAGCCTACATCACAGTGACACTCTGTTATAACTGTAACTAAGTTTAGGGAAAAGCCTACATCACAGTGACACTCTGTTATAACTGTAACTAAGTTTAGGGAAAAGCCTACATCACAGCGACACTCTGTTATAACTGTAACTAAGTATAGGGAAAAGCCTACATCACAGTGACACTCTGTTATAACTGTAACTAAGTTTAGGGAACAGCCTACATCACAGTGACACTCTGTTATAACTGTAACTAAGTTTAGGGAAAAGCCTACATCACAGTGACACTCTGTTATAACTCTAACTAAGTTTAGGTAAAAGCCTACATCACAGTGACACTCTATTATGGCTGTAACAAAGCTTAGGGAAAAGCCTACATCACAGTGACACTCTGTTATGGCTGTAACTAAGTTTAGGGAAAAGTCTACATCACAGTGAGACACTGTTATGGCTGTAACTAAGTTTAGGGAAAAGCCTACATCACAGTGACACTCTGTTATAACTGAAACTAAGTTTAGGGAAAAGCCTACATCACAGTGACACTCGGTTATGGCTGTAACTAAGTTTAGGGAATAATCTACATCACAGTGACACTCTGTTATGGCTGTAACTAAGTTTAGGGAATAGTATAAATCATAGTGAGACTCTGTTATGGCTGTAACTAAGTTTAGGGAATAGTCTAAATCATAGTGAGACTCTGTTATGGCAGAAATTAATTTTAGGGAAAAGCCTACATCACAGTGACACTCTGTTATAACTGTAACTAAGTTTAGGGAAAAGCCTACATCACAGCGACACTCTGTTATGGCTGTAACAAAGTTTAGGGAAAAGCCTACATCACAGTGACGCTCTGTTATAACTGTAACTAAGTTGAGGGGAAAGCCTACATCACAGTGACACTCTGTTATAACTGAAGCTAAGTTTAGGGAAAAGCCTACATCACAGTGACACTCTGTTATTGCTGAAACTAAGTTTAGGGAAAAGCCTACATCACAGTGACACTCTGTTATTGCTGTAACTACGTTTAGGGAAAAGTCTACATCACAGTGACACTCTGTTATAACTGTAACTAAGTTTAGGGAATAGCCTACATCACAGTGACACTCTGTTATAACTGTAACTAAGTTTAGGGAAAAGCCTACATCACAGTGAGACTCTGTTATTGATGTAACTAAGTTTAGGGAAAAGCCTACATCACAATGACACTCTGTTATAACTGTAACTAAGTTTAGGGAAAAGCCTACATCACAGTGACACTCTGTTATGGCTGTAAATAAGTTTAGGGAATACTCTACATCACAGTGAGACTCTCATATGGCTGTACCTAAGTTTAGGGAAAAGCCTACATCACAGTGACACTCTGTTGTGGCTGTAACTAAGTTTACGGAAAAGCCTACATCACAGTGACACTCTGTTATAACTGAAACTAAGTTTAGGGAAAAGCCTACATCACAGCGACACTCTGTTATGGCTGTAACTAAGTTTAGGGAAAAGCTGACATCACAGTGACACTCTGTTATAACTGAAACTAAGGATAGGGAAAATCCTACATCACAGTGACACTCTGTTATTGCTGTAACTAAGTTTAGGGAAAAGCCTACATCACAGTGAGACTCTGTTATGGCTGCAACTAAGTTTAGGGAAAAGCCTACATCACAGTGACACTCTGTTATAACTGTAACTAAGTTTAGGGAAAAGCCTACATCACAGTGACACTCTGTTATGGCTGTAACTAAGTTTAGGGAATAGTCTAAATCATAGTGAGACTCTGTTATGGCTGTAACTAAGTTTAGGGAATAGTCTAAATCATAGTGAGACTCTGTTATGGCAGAAATTAATTTTAGGGAAAAGCCTACATCACAGTGACACTCTGTTATAACTGTAACTAAGTTTAGGGAAAAGCCTACATCACAGCGACACTCTGTTATGGCTGTAACTAAGTTTAGGGAAAAGCCAACATCACAGTGACGCTCTGTTATAACTGTAACTAAGTTGAGGGGAAAGCCTACATCACAGTGACACTCTGTTATAACTGAAGCTAAGTTTAGGGAAAAGCCTACATCACAGTGACACTCTGTTATTGCTGAAACTAAGTTTAGGGAAAAGCCTACATCACAGTGACACTCTGTTATTGCTGTAACTACGTTTAGGGAAAAGTCTACATCACAGTGACACTCTGTTATAACTGTAACTAAGTTTAGGGAATAGCCTACATCACAGTGACACTCTGTTATAACTGTAACTAAGTTTAGGGAAAAGCCTACATCACAGTGAGACTCTGTTATTGATGTAACTAAGTTTAGGGAAAAGCCTACATCACAATGACACTCTGTTATGGCTGTAAATAAGTTTAGGGAATACTCTACATCACAGTGAGACTCTCTTATGGCTGTAACTAAGTTTAGGGAAAAGCCTACATCACAGTGACACTCTGTTGTGGCTGTAACTAAGTTTAGGGAAAAGCCTACATCACAGTGACACTCTGTTATAACTGAAACTAAGTTTAGGGAAAAGCCTACATCACAGCGACACTCTGTTATGGCTGTAACTAAGTTTAGGGAAAAGCCGACATCACAGTGACACTCTGTTATAACTGAAACTAAGGATAGGGAAAATCCTACATCACAGTGACACTCTGTTATTGCTGTAACTAAGTTTAGGAAAAAGCCTACATCACAGTGAGACTCTGTTATGGCTGCAACTAAGTTTAGGGAAAAGCCTACATCACAGTGACACTCTGTTATAACTGTAAGTAAGTTTAGGGAAAAGCCTACATCACAGTGACACTCTGTTATGGCTGCAACTAAGTTTAGGGAAAAGCCTACATCACAGTGACACTCTGTTATGGCTGCAACTAAGTTTAGGGAAAAGCCTACATCACAGTGACACTCTGTTTTGGCTGCAACTAAGTTTAGGGAAAAGCCTACATCACAGTGACACTCTGTTATGGCTGCAACTAAGTTTAGGGAAAAGCCTACATCACAGTGACACTCTGTTATAACTGAAACTAAGTTTAGGGAAAAGCCTACATCACAGTGACACTCTGTTATAACTGTAACTAAGTATAGGGAAAAGCCTACATCACAGTGACACTCTGTTATAACTGTAACTAAGTTTAGGGAATAGCCTACATCACAGTGACACTCTGTTATAACTGAAACTAAGTTTAGGGAAAAGCCTACATCACAGTGAGACTCTGTTATAACTGTAACTAATTTAGGGAAAAGCCGACATCACAGTGAGACTCTGTTATAACTGAAACTAAGTTTAGGGAAAAGCCTACATCACAGTGAGACACTGTTATAACTGTAACTAAGTTTAGGGAAAAGCCTGCATCACGGTGACACTCTGTTATAACTGTAACTAAGTTTAGGGAAAAGTCTACATCACAGTGACACTCTGTAATTGCTGTAACTAAGTTTAGGGAAAAGCCTACATCACAGTGACACTCTGTTATAACTGTAACTAAGTTTAGGGAAAAGCCTACATCACAGTGACACTCTGTTATAACTGTAACTAAGTTTAGGGAAAAGCCTACATCACAGTGACACTCTGTTATAACTGTAACTAAGTTTAGGGAAAAGCCTACATCACAGTGACACTCTGTTATAACTGTAACTAAGTTTAGGGAAAAGCCTACATCACAGTGACACTCTGTTATAACTGAAACTAAGTTTAGGGAAAAGCCTACATCACAGTGACACTCTGTTATAACTGTAACTAAGTTTAGGGAAAAGCCTACATCACTGTGACACTCTGTTATAACTGTAACTAAGTTTAGGGAAAAGCCTACATCACAGTGACACTCTGTTATAACTGTAACTAAGTTTAGGGAAAAGCCTACATCACAGTGACACTCTGTTATAACTGATACTAAGTTTAGGGAAAAGCCAACATCACAGTGACACTCTGTTATAACTGAAACTAAGTTTAGGGAAAAGCCTACATCACAGCGACACTCTGTTATAACTGTAACTAAGTTTAGGGAAAAGGCTACATCACAGCGACACTCTGTTATAACTGAAACTATGTTTAGGGAAAAGCCTACATCACAGTGACACTCTGTTATAACGGAAACTAAGTTTAGGGAAAAGCCTACATCACAGTGACACTCTGTTATAACTGAAACTAAGTTTAGGGAAAAGCCTACATCACAGTGACACTCTGTTATAACTGTAACTAAGTTTAGGGAAAAGCCTACATCACAGTGACACTCTGTTATAACTGTAAGTAAGTTAGGGGAAAATCATACATCACAGTGACACTCTGTTATAACTGAAACTAAGTTTAGGGAAAAGCCTACATCACAGTGACACTCTGTTATAACTGTAACTAAGTTTAGGGAAAAGCCTACATCACAGTGACACTCTGTTATAACTGTAACTAAGTTTAGGGAAAAGCCTACATCACAGCGACACTCTGTTATAACTGTAACTAAGTATAGGGAAAAGCCTACATCACAGTGACACTCTGTTATAACTGTAACTAAGTTTAGGGAACAGCCTACATCACAGTGACACTCTGTTATAACTGTAACTAAGTTTAGGGAAAAGCCTACATCACAGTGACACTCTGTTATAACTCTAACTAAGTTTAGGTAAAAGCCTACATCACAGTGACACTCTATTATGGCTGTAACAAAGCTTAGGGAAAAGCCTACATCACAGTGACACTCTGTTATGGCTGTAACTAAGTTTAGGGAAAAGTCTACATCACAGTGAGACACTGTTATGGCTGTAACTAAGTTTAGGGAAAAGCCTACATCACAGTGACACTCTGTTATAACTGAAACTAAGTTTAGGGAAAAGCCTACATCACAGTGACACTCGGTTATGGCTGTAACTAAGTTTAGGGAATAATCTACATCACAGTGACACTCTGTTATGGCTGTAACTAAGTTTAGGGAATAGTATAAATCATAGTGAGACTCTGTTATGGCTGTAACTAAGTTTAGGGAATAGTCTAAATCATAGTGAGACTCTGTTATGGCAGAAATTAATTTTAGGGAAAAGCCTACATCACAGTGACACTCTGTTATAACTGTAACTAAGTTTAGGGAAAAGCCTACATCACAGCGACACTCTGTTATGGCTGTAACAAAGTTTAGGGAAAAGCCTACATCACAGTGACGCTCTGTTATAACTGTAACTAAGTTGAGGGGAAAGCCTACATCACAGTGACACTCTGTTATAACTGAAGCTAAGTTTAGGGAAAAGCCTACATCACAGTGACACTCTGTTATTGCTGAAACTAAGTTTAGGGAAAAGCCTACATCACAGTGACACTCTGTTATTGCTGTAACTACGTTTAGGGAAAAGTCTACATCACAGTGACACTCTGTTATAACTGTAACTAAGTTTAGGGAATAGCCTACATCACAGTGACACTCTGTTATAACTGTAACTAAGTTTAGGGAAAAGCCTACATCACAGTGAGACTCTGTTATTGATGTAACTAAGTTTAGGGAAAAGCCTACATCACAATGACACTCTGTTATAACTGTAACTAAGTTTAGGGAAAAGCCTACATCACAGTGACACTCTGTTATGGCTGTAAATAAGTTTAGGGAATACTCTACATCACAGTGAGACTCTCATATGGCTGTACCTAAGTTTAGGGAAAAGCCTACATCACAGTGACACTCTGTTGTGGCTGTAACTAAGTTTACGGAAAAGCCTACATCACAGTGACACTCTGTTATAACTGAAACTAAGTTTAGGGAAAAGCCTACATCACAGCGACACTCTGTTATGGCTGTAACTAAGTTTAGGGAAAAGCTGACATCACAGTGACACTCTGTTATAACTGAAACTAAGGATAGGGAAAATCCTACATCACAGTGACACTCTGTTATTGCTGTAACTAAGTTTAGGGAAAAGCCTACATCACAGTGAGACTCTGTTATGGCTGCAACTAAGTTTAGGGAAAAGCCTACATCACAGTGACACTCTGTTATAACTGTAACTAAGTTTAGGGAAAAGCCTACATCACAGTGACACTCTGTTATGGCTGTAACTAAGTTTAGGGAAAAGCCGACATCACAGTGACACTCTGTTATAACTGAAACTAAGTTTAGGGAAAAGCCGACATCACAGTGACACTATTATAACTGAAACTAAGTTTAGGGAAAAGCCTACATCACAGTGACATTCTGTTATAACTGAAACTAAGTTCAGGGAAAAGTCTACATCACAGTGACACTCTGTTATAACTGTAACTAAGTTTAGGGAAAAGCCTACATCACAATGACACTCTGTTATAACTGTAACTAAGTTTAGGGAAAAGCTACATCACAGTGACACTCTGTTATAACTGTAAATAAGTTTAGGGGAAAGCCTACATCACAGTGACACTCTGTTATAACTGTAACTACGTTTAGGGAAAAGCTACATCACAGTGACACTCTGTTATAACTGTAACTAAGTTTAGGGGAAAGCCTACATCACAGTGACACTCTGTTATAACTGAAACTAAGTTTAGGGAAAAGCCTACATCACAGTGACACTCTGTTATAACTGAAACTAAGTTTAGGGAAAAGCATACATCACAGTGACACTCTATTATGGCTGTAACAAAGCTTAGGGAAAAGCCTACATCACAGTGACACTCTGTTATGGCTGTAACTAAGTTTAGGGAAAAGTCTACATCACAGTGAGACACTGTTATGGCTGTAACTAAGTTTAGGGAAAAGCCTACATCACAGTGACACTCTGTTATAACTGAAACTAAGTTTAGGGAAAAGCCTACATCACAGTGACACTCTGTTATGGCTGTAACTAAGCTTAGGGAAAAGCCAACATCACAGTGACACTCTGTTATGGCTGTAACTAAGTTTAGGGAATAGTCTAAATCATAGTGAGACTCTGTTATGGCTGTAACTAAGTTTAGGGAATAGTCTAAATCATAGTGAGACTCTGTTATGGCAGAAATTAATTTTAGGGAAAAGCCTACATCACAGTGACACTCTGTTATAACTGTAACTAAGTTTAGGCAAAAGCCTACATCACAGCGACACTCTGTTATGGCTGTAACTAAGTTTAGGGAAAAGCCTACATCACAGTGACGCTCTGTTATAACTGTAACTAAGTTGAGGGGAAAGCCTACATCACAGTGACACTCTGTTATAACTGAAGCTAAGTTTAGGGAAAAGCCTACATCACAGTGACACTCTGTTATTGCTGAAACTAAGTTTAGGGAAAAGCCTACATCACAGTGACACTCTGTTATTGCTGTAACTACGTTTAGGGAAAAGTCTACATCACAGTGACACTCTGTTATAACTGTAACTAAGTTTAGGGAATAGCCTACATCACAGTGACACTCTGTTATAACTGTAACTAAGTTTAGGGAAAAGCCTACAACACAGCGACACTCTGTTATAACTGTAACTAAGTATAGGGAAAAGCCTACATCACAGTGACACTCTGTTATAACTGTAACTAAGTTTAGGGAACAGCCTACATCACAGTGACACTCTGTTATAACTGTAACTAAGTTTAGGGAAAAGCCTACATCACAGTGACACTCTGTTATAACTCTAACTAAGTTTAGGTAAAAGCCTACATCACAGTGACACTCTATTATGGCTGTAACAAAGCTTAGGGAAAAGCCTACATCACAGTGACACTCTGTTATGGCTGTAACTAAGTTTAGGGAAAAGTCTACATCACAGTGAGACACTGTTATGGCTGTAACTAAGTTTAGGGAAAAGCCTACATCACAGTGACACTCTGTTATAACTGAAACTAAGTTTAGGGAAAAGCCTACATCACAGTGACACTCGGTTATGGCTGTAATTAAGTTTAGGGAATAATCTACATCACAGTGACACTCTGTTATGGCTGTAACTAAGTTTAGGGAATAGTATAAATCATAGTGAGACTCTGTTATGGCTGTAACTAAGTTTAGGGAATAGTCTAAATCATAGTGAGACTCTGTTATGGCAGAAATTAATTTTAGGGAAAAGCCTACATCACAGTGACACTCTGTTATAACTGTAACTAAGTTTAGGGAAAAGCCTACATCACAGCGACACTCTGTTATGGCTGTAACAAAGTTTAGGGAAAAGCCTACATCACAGTGACGCTCTGTTATAACTGTAACTAAGTTGAGGGGAAAGCCTACATCACAGTGACACTCTGTTATAACTGAAGCTAAGTTTAGGGAAAAGCCAACATCACAGTGACACTCTGTTATTGCTGAAACTAAGTTTAGGGAAAAGCCTACATCACAGTGACACTCTGTTATTGCTGTAACTACGTTTAGGGAAAAGTCTACATCACAGTGACACTCTGTTATAACTGTAACTAAGTTTAGGGAATAGCCTACATCACAGTGACACTCTGTTATAACTGTAACTAAGTTTAGGGAAAAGCCTACATCACAGTGAGACTCTGTTATTGATGTAACTAAGTTTAGGGAAAAGCCTACATCACAATGACACTCTGTTATAACTGTAACTAAGTTTAGGGAAAAGCCTACATCACAGTGACACTCTGTTATGGCTGTAAATAAGTTTAGGGAATACTCTACATCACAGTGAGACTCTCATATGGCTGTACCTAAGTTTAGGGAAAAGCCTACATCACAGTGACACTCTGTTGTGGCTGTAACTAAGTTTACGGAAAAGCCTACATCACAGTGACACTCTGTTATAACTGAAACTAAGTTTAGGGAAAAGCCTACATCACAGCGACACTCTGTTATGGCTGTAACTAAGTTTAGGGAAAAGCCGACATCACAGTGACACTCTGTTATAACTGAAACTAAGGATAGGGAAAATCCTACATCACAGTGACACTCTGTTATTGCTGTAACTAAGTTTAGGGAAAAGCCTACATCACAGTGAGACTCTGTTATGGCTGCAACTAAGTTTAGGGAAAAGCCTACATCACAGTGACACTCTGTTATAACTGTAACTAAGTTTAGGGAAAAGCCTACATCACAGTGACACTCTGTTATGGCTGTAACTAAGTTTAGGGAAAAGCCGACATCACAGTGACACTCTGTTATAACTGAAACTAAGTTTAGGGAAAAGCCGACATCACAGTGACACTATTATAACTGAAACTAAGTTTAGGGAAAAGCCTACATCACAGTGACATTCTGTTATAACTGAAACTAAGTTCAGGGAAAAGTCTACATCACAGTGACACTCTGTTATAACTGTAACTAAGTTTAGGGAAAAGCCTACATCACAATGACACTCTGTTATAACTGTAACTAAGTTTAGGGAAAAGCTACATCACAGTGACACTCTGTTATAACTGTAAATAAGTTTAGGGGAAAGCCTACATCACAGTGACACTCTGTTATAACTGTAACTACGTTTAGGGAAAAGCTACATCACAGTGACACTCTGTTATAACTGTAACTAAGTTTAGGGGAAAGCCTACATCACAGTGACACTCTGTTATAACTGAAACTAAGTTTAGGGAAAAGCCTACATCACAGTGACACTCTGTTATAACTGAAACTAAGTTTAGGGAAAAGCATACATCACAGTGACACTCTATTATGGCTGTAACAAAGCTTAGGGAAAAGCCTACATCACAGTGACACTCTGTTATGGCTGTAACTAAGTTTAGGGAAAAGTCTACATCACAGTGAGACACTGTTATGGCTGTAACTAAGTTTAGGGAAAAGCCTACATCACAGTGACACTCTGTTATAACTGAAACTAAGTTTAGGGAAAAGCCTACATCACAGTGACACTCTGTTATGGCTGTAACTAAGCTTAGGGAAAAGCCAACATCACAGTGACACTCTGTTATGGCTGTAACTAAGTTTAGGGAATAGTCGAAATCATAGTGAGACTCTGTTATGGCTGTAACTAAGTTTAGGGAATAGTCTAAATCATAGTGAGACTCTGTTATGGCAGAAATTAATTTTAGGGAAAAGCCTACATCACAGTGACACTCTGTTATAACTGTAACTAAGTTTAGGCAAAAGCCTACATCACAGCGACACTCTGTTATGGCTGTAACTAAGTTTAGGGAAAAGCCTACATCACAGTGACGCTCTGTTATAACTGTAACTAAGTTGAGGGGAAAGCCTACATCACAGTGACACTCTGTTATAACTGAAGCTAAGTTTAGGGAAAAGCCTACATCACAGTGACACTCTGTTATTGCTGAAACTAAGTTTAGGGAAAAGCCTACATCACAGTGACACTCTGTTATTGCTGTAACTACGTTTAGGGAAAAGTCTACATCACAGTGACACTCTGTTATAACTGTAACTAAGTTTAGGGAATAGCCTACATCACAGTGACACTCTGTTATAACTGTAACTAAGTTTAGGGAAAAGCCTACATCACAGTGAGACTCTGTTATTGATGTAACTAAGTTTAGGGAAAAGCCTACATCACAATGACACTCTGTTATGGCTGTAAATAAGTTTAGGGAATACTCTACATCACAGTGAGACTCTCTTATGGCTGTAACTAAGTTTAGGGAAAAGCCTACATCACAGTGACACTCTGTTGTGGCTGTAACTAAGTTTAGGGAAAAGCCTACATCACAGTGACACTCTGTTATAACTGAAACTAAGTTTAGGGAAAAGCCTACATCACAGCGACACTCTGTTATGGCTGTAACTAAGTTTAGGGAAAAGCCGACATCACAGTGACACTCTGTTATAACTGAAACTAAGGATAGGGAAAATCCTACATCACAGTGACACTCTGTTATTGCTGTAACTAAGTTTAGGAAAAAGCCTACATCACAGTGAGACTCTGTTATGGCTGCAACTAAGTTTAGGGAAAAGCCTACATCACAGTGACACTCTGTTATAACTGTAAGTAAGTTTAGGGAAAAGCCTACATCACAGTGACACTCTGTTATGGCTGCAACTGAGTTTAGGGAAAAGCCTACATCACAGTGACACTCTGTTATGGCTGCAACTAAGTTTAGGGAAAAGCCTACATCACAGTGACACTCTGTTTTGGCTGCAACTAAGTTTAGGGAAAAGCCTACATCACAGTGACACTCTGTTATGGCTGCAACTAAGTTTAGGGAAAAGCCTACATCACAGTGACACTCTGTTATAACTGAAACTAAGTTTAGGGAAAAGCCTACATCACAGTGACACACTGTTATAACTGTAACTAAGTATAGGGAAAAGCCTACATCACAGTGACACTCTGTTATAACTGTAACTAAGTTTAGGGAATACCCTACATCACAGAGACACTCTGTTATAACTGAAACTAAGTTTAGGGAAAAGCCTACATCACAGTGAGACTCTGTTATAACTGTAACTAATTTAGGGAAAAGCCGACATCACAGTGAGACTCTGTTATAACTGAAACTAAGTTTAGGGAAAAGCCTACATCACAGTGAGACACTGTTATAACTGTAACTAAGTTTAGGGAAAAGCCTGCATCACGGTGACACTCTGTTATAACTGAAACTAAGTTTAGGGAAAAGCCTACATCACTGTGACACTCTGTTATAACTGTAACTAAGTATAGGGAAAAGCCTACATCACAGTGACACTCTGTTATAACTGTAACTAAGTTTAGGGAAAAGCCTACATCACAGTGACACTCTGTTATAACTGATACTAAGTTTAGGGAAAAGCCAACATCACAGTGACACTCTGTTATAACTGAAACTAAGTTTAGGGAAAAGCCTACATCACAGCGACACTCTGTTATAACTGTAACTAAGTTTAGGGAAAAGGCTACATCACAGCGACACTCTGTTATAACTGAAACTATGTTTAGGGAAAAGCCTACATCACAGTGACACTCTGTTATAACGGAAACTAAGTTTAGGGAAAAGCCTACATCACAGTGACACTCTGTTATAACTGAAACTAAGTTTAGGGAAAAGCCTACATCACAGTGACACTCTGTTATAACTGTAACTAAGTTTCGGGAAAAGCCTACATCACAGTGACACTCTGTTATAACTGTAAGTAAGTTAGGGGAAAATCATACATCACAGTGACACTCTGTTATAACTGAAACTAAGTTTAGGGAAAAGCCTACATCACAGTGACACTCTGTTATAACTGTAACTAAGTTTAGGGAAAAGCCTACATCACAGTGACACTCTGTTATAACTGTAACTAAGTTTAGGGAACAGCCTACATCACAGTGACACTCTGTTATAACTGTAACTAAGTTTAGGGAAAAGCCTACATCACAGTGACACTCTGTTATAACTCTAACTAAGTTTAGGTAAAAGCCTACATCACAGTGACACTCTATTATGGCTGTAACAAAGCTTAGGGAAAAGCCTACATCACAGTGACACTCTGTTATGGCTGTAACTAAATTTAGGGAAAAGTCTACATCACAGTGAGACACTGTTATGGCTGTAACTAAGTTTAGGGAAAAGCCTACATCACAGTGACACTCTGTTATAACTGAAACTAAGTTTAGGGAAAAGCCTACATCACAGTGACACTCTGTTATGGCTGTAACTAAGCTTAGGGAAAAGCCTACATCACAGTGACACTCTGTTATGGCTGTAACTAAGTTTAGGGAATAGTATAAATCATAGTGAGACTCTGTTATGGCTGTAACTAAGTTTAGGGAATAGTCTAAATCATAGTGAGACTCTGTTATGGCAGAAATTAATTTTAGGGAAAAGCCTACATCACAGTGACACTCTGTTATAACTGTAACTAAGTTTAGGGAAAAGCCTACATCACAGCGACACTCTGTTATGGCTGTAACAAAGTTTAGGGAAAAGCCTACATCACAGTGACGCTCTGTTATAACTGTAACTAAGTTGAGGGGAAAGCCTACATCACAGTGACACTCTGTTATAACTGAAGCTAAGTTTAGGGAAAAGCCTACATCACAGTGACACTCTGTTATTGCTAAAACTAAGTTTAGGGAAAAGCCTACATCACAGTGACACTCTGTTATTGCTGTAACTACGTTTAGGGAAAAGTCTACATCACAGTGACACTCTGTTATAACTGTAACTAAGTTTAGGGAATAGCCTACATCACAGTGACACTCTGTTATAACTGTAACTAAGTTTAGGGAAAAGCCTACATCACAGTGAGACTCTGTTATTGATGTAACTAAGTTTAGGGAAAAGCCTACATCACAATGACACTCTGTTATAACTGTAACTAAGTTTAGGGAAAAGCCTACATCACAGTGACACTCTGTTATGGCTGTAAATAAGTTTAGGGAATACTCTACATCACAGTGAGACTCTCATATGGCTGTAACTAAGTTTAGGGAAAAGCCTACATCACAGTGACACTCTGTTGTGGCTGTAACTAAGTTTACGGAAAAGCCTACATCACAGTGACACTCTGTTATAACTGAAACTAAGTTTAGGGAAAAGCCTACATCACAGCGACACTCTGTTATGGCTGTAACTAAGTTTAGGGAAAAGCCGACATCACAGTGACACTCTGTTATAACTGAAACTAAGGATAGGGAAAATCCTACATCACAGTGACACTCTGTTATTGCTGTAACTAAGTTTAGGGAAAAGCCTACATCACAGTGAGACTCTGTTATGGCTGCAACTAAGTTTAGGGAAAAGCCTACATCACAGTGACACTCTGTTATAACTGTAACTAAGTTTAGGGAAAAGCCTACATCACAGTGACACTCTGTTATAACTGTAACTAAGTTTAGGGAAAAGCCTACATCACAGTGACACTCTGTTATAACTGATACTAAGTTTAGGGAAAAGCCAACATCACAGTGACACTCTGTTATAACTGAAACTAAGTTTAGGGAAAAGCCTACATCACAGCGACACTCTGTTATAACTGTAACTAAGTTTAGGGAAAAGGCTACATCACAGCGACACTCTGTTATAACTGAAACTATGTTTAGGGAAAAGCCTACATCACAGTGACACTCTGTTATAACGGAAACTAAGTTTAGGGAAAAGCCTACATCACAGTGACACTCTGTTATAACTGAAACTAAGTTTAGGGAAAAGCCTACATAACAGTGACACTCTGTTATAACTGTAACTAAGTTTAGGGAAAAGCCTACATCACAGTGACACTCTGTTATAACTGAAACTAAGTTTAGGGAAAAGCCTACATCACAGTGACACTCTGTTATAACTGTAACTAAGTTTAGGGAAAAGCCTACATCACAGTGACACTCTGTTATAACTGTAACTAAGTTTAGGGAAAAGCCAACATCACAGCGACACTCTGTTATAACTGTAACTAAGTATAGGGAAAAGCCTACATCACAGTGACACTCTGTTATAACTGTAACTAAGTTTAGGGAAAAGCCTACATCACAGTGACACTCTGTTATAACTGAAACTAAGTTTAGGGAAAAGCCTACATCACAGTGACACTCTGTTATAACTGTAACTAAGTTTAGGGAAAAGCCTTCATCACAGTGACACTCTGTTATAACTCTAACTAAGTTTAGGGAAAAGCCTACATCACAGCGACACTCTGTGATGGCTGTAACTAAGCTTAGGGAAAAGCCTACATCACAGTGACACTCTGTTATGGCTGTAACTAAGTTTAGGGAAAAGTCTACATCACAGTGAGACACTGTTATGGCTGTAACTAAGTTTAGGGAAAAGCCTACATCACAGTGACACTCTGTTATAACTGAAACTAAGTTTAGGGAAAAGTCTACATCACAGTGACACTCTGTTATGGCTGTAACTAAGCTTAGGGAAAAGCCTACATCACAGTGACACTCTGTTATGGCTGTAACTAAGTTTAGGGAATAGTATAAATCACAGCGACACTCTGTTATGGCTGTAACTAAGTTTAGGGAAAAGCCTACATCACAGTGACGCTCTGTTATAACTGTAACTAAGTTGAGGGGAAAGCCTACATCACAGTGACACTCTGTTATAACTGAAGCTAAGTTTAGGGAAAAGCCTACATCACAGTGACACTCTGTTATTGCTGAAACTAAGTTTAGGGAAAAGCCTACATCACAGTGACACTCTGTTATTGCTGTAACTACGTTTAGGGAAAAGTCTACATCACAGTGACACTCTGTTATAACTGTAACTAAGTTTAGGGAAAAGCCTACATCACAGTGACACTCTGTTATGGCTGTAAATAAGTTTAGGGAATACTCTACATCACAGTGAGACTCTCACATGGCTGTAACTAAGTTTAGGGAAAAGCCTACATCACAGTGACACTCTGTTGTGGCTGTAACTAAGTTTACGGAAAAGCCTACATCACAGTGACACTCTGTTATAACTGAAACTAAGTTTAGGGAAAAGTCTACATCACAGCGACACTCTGTTATGGCTGTAACTAAGTTTAGGGAAAAGCCGACATCACAGTGACACTCTGTTATAACTGAAACTAAGGATAGGGAAAATCCTACATCACAGTGACACTCTGTTATTGCTGTAACTAAGATTAGGGAAAAGCCTACATCACAGTGAGACTCTGTTATGGCTGCAACTAAGTTTAGGGAAAAGCCTACATCACAGTGACACTCTGTTATAACTGTAACTAAGTTTAGGGAAAAGCCTACATCACAGTGACACTCTGTTATAACTGTAACTAAGTTTAGGGAAAAGCCTACATCACAGTGACACTCTGTTATAACTGATACTAAGTTTAGGGAAAAGCCAACATCACAGTGACACTCTGTTATAACTGAAACTAAGTTTAGGGAAAAGCCTACATCACAGCGACACTCTGTTATAACTGTAACTAAGTTTAGGGAAAAGGCTACATCACAGCGACACTCTGTTATAACTGAAACTATGTTTAGGGAAAAGCCTACATCACAGTGACACTCTGTTATAACGGAAACAAAGTTTAGGGAAAAGCCTACATCACAGTGACACTCTGTTATAACTGAAACTAAGTTTAGGGAAAAGCCTACATCACAGTGACACTCTGTTATAACTGTAACTAAGTTTAGGGAAAAGCCTACATCACAGTGACACTCTGTTATAACTGTAAGTAAGTTAGGGGAAAATCATACATCACAGTGACACTCTGTTATAACTGAAACTAAGTTTAGGGAAAAGCCTACATCACAGTGACACTCTGTTATAACTGTAACTAAGTTTAGGGAAAAGCCTACATCACAGTGACACTCTGTTATAACTGTAACTAAGTTTAGGGAACAGCCTACATCACAGTGACACTCTGTTATAACTGTAACTAAGTTTAGGGAAAAGCCTACATCACAGTGACACTCTGTTATAACTCTAACTAAGTTTAGGTAAAAGCCTACATCACAGTGACACTCTGTTATAACTGTAACTAAGTTTAGGGAAAAGCCTACATCACAGTGACACTCTGTTATAACTGTAACTAAGTTTAGGGAAAAGCCTACATCACGGTGACACTCTGTTATAACTGTAACTAAGTTTAGTGAAAAACCTACATCACAGTGACACTCTGTTATAACTGAAACTAAGATTAGGGAAAAGCCTACATCACAGTAACACTCTGTTATAACTGAAACTAAGTTTAGGGAAAAGCCTACATCACAGTGACAATCTGTAATGGCTGCAACTAAGTTTAGGGAAAACCCCACATCACAGTGACACTCTGTTATGGCTGCAACTAAGTTTAGGGAAAAGCCTACATCACAGTGACACTCTGTTATAACTGAAACTAAGTTTAGGGAAAAGCCTACATCACAGTGACACTCTGTTATAACTGAAACTAAGTTTAGGGAAAAGCCTACATCACAGTGAGACTCTGTTATGGCTGCAACTAAGTTTAGGGAAAAGCCGACATCACAGTGACACTCTGTTATAACTGTAACTAAGTTTAGGGAAAAGCCAACATCACAGTGACACTCTGTTATGGCTGCAACTAAGTTTAGAGAAAAGCCTACATCACAGTGACACTCTGTTATGGCTGCAACTAAGTTTAGGGGAAAGCCTACATCACAGTGACACTCTGTTTTGGCTGCAACTAAGTTTAGGGAAAAGCCAACATCACAGTGACACTCTGTTCTGGCTGCAACTAAGTTTAGGGAAAAGCCTACATCACAGTGACACTCTGTTATAACTGAAACTAAGTTTAGGGAAAAGCCTACATCACAGTGACACTCTGTTATAACTGTAACTAAGTTTAGGGAAAAGCCTACATCACAGTGACACTCTGTTATAACTGTAACTAAGTTTAGGGAAAAGCATATATCACAGTGAGACTCTGTAATAACTGAAACTAAGTTTAGGGAAAAGCCTACATCACAGTGACACTCTGTTATAACTGTAACTAAGTTTAGGGAAAAGCCTACATCACAGTGAGACTGTTATAACTGAAACTAAGTTTAGGGAAAAGCCTACATCACAGTGACACTCTGTTATGGCTGTAACTAAGTTTAGGGAATAGTATAAATCATAGTGAGACTGTGTTATGGCTGTAACTAAGTTTAGGGAATAGTCTAAATCATAGTGAGACTCTGTTATGGCAGAAATTAATTTTAGGGAAAAGCCTACATCACAGTGACACTCTGTTATAACTGTAACTAAGTTTAGGGAAAAGCCTACATCACAGCGACACTCTGTTATGGCTGTAACTAAGTTTAGGGAAAAGCCTACATCACAGTGACGCTCTGTTATAACTGTAACTAAGTTGAGGGGAAAGCCTACATCACAGTGACACTCTGTTATAACTGAAGCTAAGTTTAGGGAAAAGCCTACATCACAGTGACACTCTGTTATTGCTGAAACTAAGTTTAGGGAAAAGCCTACATCACAGTGACACTCTGTTATTGCTGTAACTACGTTTAGGGAAAAGTCTACATCACAGTGACACTCTGTTATAACTGTAACTAAGTTTAGGGAATAGCCTACATCACAGTGACACTCTGTTATAACTGTAACTAAGTTTAGGGAAAAGCCTACATCACAGTGAGACTCTGTTATTGATGTAACTAAGTTTAGGGAAAAGCCTACATCACAATGACACTCTGTTATAACTGTAACTAAGTTTAGGGAAAAGCCTACATCACAGTGACACTCTGTTATAACTGTAACTAAGTATAGGGAAAAACCTACATCACAGTGACACTCTGTTATAACTGAAACTAAGTTTAGAGAAAAGCCTACATCACAGTGACACTCTGTTATAACTGAAACTAAGTTTAGGGAAAAGCCTACATCACAGTGACACTCTGTTATAACTGTAAGTAAGTTAGGGGAAAATCATACATCACAGTGACACTCTGTTATAACTGAAACTAAGTTTAGGGAAAAGCCTACATCACAGTGACACTCTGTTATAACTGTAACTAAGTTTAGGGAAAAGCCTACATCACAGTGACACTCTGTTATAACTGTAACTAAGTTTAGGGAACAGCCTACATCACAGTGACACTCTGTTATAACTGTAACTAAGTTTAGGGAAAAGCCTACATCACAGTGACACTCTGTTATAACTCTAACTAAGTTTAGGTAAAAGCCTACATCACAGTGACACTCTATTATGGCTGTAACAAAGCTTAGGGAAAAGCCTACATCACAGTGACACTCTGTTATGGCTGTAACTAAATTTAGGGAAAAGTCTACATCACAGTGAGACACTGTTATGGCTGTAACTAAGTTTAGGGAAAAGCCTACATCACAGTGACACTCTGTTATAACTGAAACTAAGTTTAGGGAAAAGCCTACATCACAGTGACACTCTGTTATGGCTGTAACTAAGCTTAGGGAAAAGCCTACATCACAGTGACACTCTGTTATGGCTGTAACTAAGTTTAGGGAATAGTATAAATCATAGTGAGACTCTGTTATGGCTGTAACTAAGTTTAGGGAATAGTCTAAATCATAGTGAGACTCTGTTATGGCAGAAATTAATTTTAGGGAAAAGCCTACATCACAGTGACACTCTGTTATAACTGTAACTAAGTTTAGGGAAAAGCCTACATCACAGCGACACTCTGTTATGGCTGTAACAAAGTTTAGGGAAAAGCCTACATCACAGTGACGCTCTGTTATAACTGTAACTAAGTTGAGGGGAAAGCCTACATCACAGTGACACTCTGTTATAACTGAAGCTAAGTTTAGGGAAAAGCCTACATCACAGTGACACTCTGTTATTGCTAAAACTAAGTTTAGGGAAAAGCCTACATCACAGTGACACTCTGTTATTGCTGTAACTACGTTTAGGGAAAAGTCTACATCACAGTGACACTCTGTTATAACTGTAACTAAGTTTAGGGAATAGCCTACATCACAGTGACACTCTGTTATAACTGTAACTAAGTTTAGGGAAAAGCCTACATCACAGTGAGACTCTGTTATTGATGTAACTAAGTTTAGGGAAAAGCCTACATCACAATGACACTCTGTTATAACTGTAACTAAGTTTAGGGAAAAGCCTACATCACAGTGACACTCTGTTATGGCTGTAAATAAGTTTAGGGAATACTCTACATCACAGTGAGACTCTCATATGGCTGTAACTAAGTTTAGGGAAAAGCCTACATCACAGTGACACTCTGTTGTGGCTGTAACTAAGTTTACGGAAAAGCCTACATCACAGTGACACTCTGTTATAACTGAAACTAAGTTTAGGGAAAAGCCTACATCACAGCGACACTCTGTTATGGCTGTAACTAAGTTTAGGGAAAAGCCGACATCACAGTGACACTCTGTTATAACTGAAACTAAGGATAGGGAAAATCCTACATCACAGTGACACTCTGTTATTGCTGTAACTAAGTTTAGGGAAAAGCCTACATCACAGTGAGACTCTGTTATGGCTGCAACTAAGTTTAGGGAAAAGCCTACATCACAGTGACACTCTGTTATAACTGTAACTAAGTTTAGGGAAAAGCCTACGTCACAGTGACACTCTGTTATAACTGTAACTAAGTTTAGGGAAAAGCCTACATCACAGTGACACTCTGTTATAACTGATACTAAGTTTAGAGAAAAGCCAACATCACAGTGACACTCTGTTATAACTGAAACTAAGTTTAGGGAAAAGCCTACATCACAGCGACACTCTGTTATAACTGTAACTAAGTTTAGGGAAAAGGCTACATCACAGCGACACTCTGTTATAACTGAAACTATGTTTAGGGAAAAGCCTACATCACAGTGACACTCTGTTATAACGGAAACTAAGTTTAGGGAAAAGCCTACATCACAGTGACACTCTGTTATAACTGAAACTAAGTTTAGGGAAAAGCCTACATAACAGTGACACTCTGTTATAACTGTAACTAAGTTTAGGGAAAAGCCTACATCACAGTGACACTCTGTTATAACTGTAAGTAAGTTAGGGGAAAATCATACATCACAGTGACACTCTGTTATAACTGAAACTAAGTTTAGGGAAAAGCCTACATCACAGTGACACTCTGTTATAACTGTAACTAAGTTTAGGGAAAAGCCTACATCACAGTGACACTCTGTTATAACTGTAACTAAGTTTAGGGAAAAGCCAACATCACAGCGACACTCTGTTATAACTGTAACTAAGTATAGGGAAAAGCCTACATCACAGTGACACTCTGTTATAACTGTAACTAAGTTTAGGGAACAGCCTACATCACAGTGACACTCTGTTATAACTGTAACTAAGTTTAGGGAAAAGCCTACATCACAGTGACACTCTGTTATAACTCTAACTAAGTTTAGGTAAAAGCCTACATCACAGTGACACTCTGTTATAACTGTAACTAAGTTTAGTGAAAAGCCTACATCACAGTGACACTCTGTTATAACTGAAACTAAGATTAGGGAAAAGCCTACATCACAGTAACACTCTGTTATAACTGTAACTAAGTTTAGTGAAAAGCCTACATCACAGTGACACTCTGTTATAACTGTAACTAAGTTTAGGGAAAAGCCTACATCACAGTGACACTCTGTTATAACTGAAACTAAGATTAGGGAAAAGCCTACATCACAGTAACACTCTGTTATAACTGTAACTAAGTTTAGTGAAAAACCTACATCACAGTGACACTCTGTTATAACTGAAACTAAGTTTAGGGAAAAGCCTACATCACAGTGACACTCTGTTATAACTGTAACTAAGTTTAGTGAAAAACCTACATCACAGTGACACTCTGTTATAACTGAAACTAAGATTAGGGAAAAGCCTACATCACAGTAACACTCTGTTATAACTGAAACTAAGTTTAGGGAAAAGCCTACATCACAGTGACAATCTGTTATTGCTGAAACTAAGTTTAGGGAAAACCCCACATCACAGTGACACTCTGTTATGGCTGCAACTAAGTTTAGGGAAAAGCCGACATCACAGTGACACTCTGTTATAACTGTAACTAAGTTTAGGGAAAAGCCAACATCACAGTGACACTCTGTTATGGCTGCAACTAAGTTTAGAGAAAAGCCTACATCACAGTGACACTCTGTTATGGCTGCAACTAAGTTTAGGGGAAAGCCTACATCACAGTGACACTCTGTTTTGGCTGCAACTAAGTTTAGGGAAAAGCCAACATCACAGTGACACTCTGTTCTGGCTGCAACTAAGTTTAGGGAAAAGCCTACATCACAGTGACACTCTGTTATAACTGAAACTAAGTTTAGGGAAAAGCCTACATCACAGTGACACTCTGTTATAACTGTAACTAAGTTTAGGGAAAAGCCTACATCACAGTGACACTCTGTTATAACTGTAACTAAGTTTAGGGAAAAGCATATATCACAGTGAGACTCTGTAATAACTGAAACTAAGTTTAGGGAAAAGCCTACATCACAGTGACACTCTGTTATAACTGTAACTAAGTTTAGGGAAAAGCCTACATCACAGTGAGACTGTTATAACTGAAACTAAGTTTAGGGAAAAGCCTACATCACAGTGACACTCTGTTATAACTGTAACTAAGTTTAGGGAAAAGCCTACATCACAGTGACACTCTGTTATAACTGTAACTAAGTTTAGGGAAAAGCCTACATCACAGTGACACTCTGTTATAACTGTAACAAAGTTTAGGGAAAAGCCTGCATCACAGTGAGACTCTGTTATAACTGTAACTAAGTTTAGGGAAAAGCCTACATCACAGTGACACTCTGTTATAACTGAAACTAAGTTTAGGGAAAAGCCTACATCACAGTGACACTCTGTTATAACTGTAACTAAGTTTAGGGAAAAGCCTACATCACAGTGACACTCTGTTATAACTGTAACTAAGTTTAGGGAAAAGCCTACATCACAGTGACACTCTGTTATAACTGTAACTAAGTTTAGGGAAAAGCCTACATCACAGTGACACTCTGTTATAACTGAAACTAAGTTTAGGGAAAAGCCTACATCACAGTGACACTCTGTTATAACTGAAACTACGTTTAGGGAAAAGCCAACTTCACAGTGACACTCTGTTATAAATGAAACTAAGTTTAGGGAAAAGCCTACATCACAGTGACACTCTGTTATAACTGTAACTAAGTTTAGGGAAAAGCCTACATCACAGTGACACTCTGTTATAACTGAAACTAAGTTTAGGGAAAAGCCTACATCACAGTGACACTCTGTTATAACTGTAACTAAGTTTAGGGAAAAGCCTTCATCACAGTGACACTCTGTTATAACTGTAACTAAGTTTAGGGAAAAGCCTACATCACAGCGACACTCTGTGATGGCTGTAACTAAGCTTAGGGAAAAGCCTACATCACAGTGACACTCTGTTATGGCTGTAACTAAGTTTAGGGAAAAGTCTACATCACAGTGAGACACTGTTATGGCTGTAACTAAGTTTAGGGAAAAGCCTACATCACAGTGACACTCTGTTATAACTGAAACTAAGTTTAGGGAAAAGCCTACATCACAGTGACACTCTGTTATGGCTGTAACTAAGCTTAGGGAAAAGCCTACATCACAGTGACACTCTGTTATGGCTGTAACTAAGTTTAGGGAATAGTATAAATCATAGTGAGACTCTGTTATGGCTGTAACTAAGTTTAGGGAATAGTCTAAATCATAGTGAGACTCTGTTATGGCAGAAATTAATTTTAGGGAAAAGCCTACATCACAGTGACACTCTGTTATAACTGTAACTAAGTTTAGGGAAAAGCCTACATCACAGCGACACTCTGTTATGGCTGTAACTAAGTTTAGGGAAAAGCCTACATCACAGTGACGCTCTGTTATAACTGTAACTAAGTTGAGGGGAAAGCCTACATCACAGTGACACTCTGTTATAACTGAAGCTAAGTTTAGGGAAAAGCCTACATCACAGTGACACTCTGTTATTGCTGAAACTAAGTTTAGGGAAAAGCCTACATCACAGTGACACTCTGTTATTGCTGTAACTACGTTTAGGGAAAAGTCTACATCACAGTGACACTCTGTTATAACTGTAACTAAGTTTAGGGAATAGCCTACATCACAGTGACACTCTGTTATAACTGTAACTAAGTTTAGGGAAAAGCCTACATCACAGTGAGACTCTGTTATTGATGTAACTAAGTTTAGGGAAAAGCCTACATCACAATGACACTCTGTTATAACTGTAACTAAGTTTAGGGAAAAGCCTACATCACAGTGACACTCTGTTATGGCTGTAAATAAGTTTAGGGAATACTCTACATCACAGTGAGACTCTCATATGGCTGTAACTAAGTTTAGGGAAAAGCCTACATCACAGTGACACTCTGTTGTGGCTGTAACTAAGTTTACGGAAAAGCCTACATCACAGTGACACTCTGTTATAACTGAAACTAAGTTTAGGGAAAAGCCTACATCACAGCGACACTCTGTTATGGCTGTAACTAAGTTTAGGGAAAAGCCGACATCACAGTGACACTCTGTTATAACTGAAACTAAGGATAGGGAAAATCCTACATCACAGTGACACTCTGTTATTGCTGTAACTAAGATTAGGGAAAAGCCTACATCACAGTGAGACTCTGTTATGGCTGCAACTAAGTTTAGGGAAAAGCCTACATCACAGTGACACTCTGTTATAACTGTAACTAAGTTTAGGGAAAAGCCTACATCACAGTGACACTCTGTTATAACTGTAACTAAGTTTAGGGAAAAGCCTACATCACAGTGACACTCTGTTATAACTGATACTAAGTTTAGGGAAAAGCCAACATCACAGTGACACTCTGTTATAACTGAAACTAAGTTTAGGGAAAAGCCTACATCACAGCGACACTCTGTTATAACTGTAACTAAGTTTAGGGAAAAGGCTACATCACAGCGACACTCTGTTATAACTGAAACTATGTTTAGGGAAAAGCCTACATCACAGTGACACTCTGTTATAACGGAAACAAAGTTTAGGGAAAAGCCTACATCACAGTGACACTCTGTTATAACTGAAACTATGTTTAGGGAAAAGCCTACATCACAGTGACACTCTGTTATAACTGTAACTAAGTTTAGGGAAAAGCCTACATCACAGTGACACTCTGTTATAACTGTAAGTAAGTTAGGGGAAAATCATACATCACAGTGACACTCTGTTATAACTGAAACTAAGTTTAGGGAAAAGCCTACATCACAGTGACACTCTGTTATAACTGTAACTAAGTTTAGGGAAAAGCCTACATCACAGTGACACTCTGTTATAACTGTAACTAAGTTTAGGGAACAGCCTACATCACAGTGACACTCTGTTATAACTGTAACTAAGTTTAGGGAAAAGCCTACATCACAGTGATACTCTGTTATAACTCTAACTAAGTTTAGGTAAAAGCCTACATCACAGTGACACTCTGTTATAACTGTAACTAAGTTTAGGGAAAAGCCTACATCACAGTGACACTCTGTTATAACTGTAACTAAGTTTAGGGAAAAGCCTACATCACGGTGACACTCTGTTATAACTGTAACTAAGTTTAGTGAAAAACCTACATCACAGTGACACTCTGTTATAACTGAAACTAAGATTAGGGAAAAGCCTACATCACAGTAACACTCTGTTATAACTGAAACTAAGTTTAGGGAAAAGCCTACATCACAGTGACAATCTGTAATGGCTGCAACTAAGTTTAGGGAAAACCCCACATCACAGTGACACTCTGTTATGGCTGCAACTAAGTTTAGGGAAAAGCCTACATCACAGTGACACTCTGTTATAACTGAAACTAAGTTTAGGGAAAAGCCTACATCACAGTGACACTCTGTTATAACTGAAACTAAGTTTAGGGAAAAGCCTACATCACAGTGAGACTCTGTTATGGCTGCAACTAAGTTTAGGGAAAAGCCGACATCACAGTGACACTCTGTTATAACTGTAACTAAGTTTAGGGAAAAGCCAACATCACAGTGACACTCTGTTATGGCTGCAACTAAGTTTAGAGAAAAGCCTACATCACAGTGACACTCTGTTATGGCTGCAACTAAGTTTAGGGGAAAGCCTACATCACAGTGACACTCTGTTTTGGCTGCAACTAAGTTTAGGGAAAAGCCAACATCACAGTGACACTCTGTTCTGGCTGCAACTAAGTTTAGGGAAAAGCCTACATCACAGTGACACTCTGTTATAACTGAAACTAAGTTTAGGGAAAAGCCTACATCACAGTGACACTCTGTTATAACTGTAACTAAGTTTAGGGAAAAGCCTACATCACAGTGACACTCTGTTATAACTGTAACTAAGTTTAGGGAAAAGCATATATCACAGTGAGACTCTGTAATAACTGAAACTAAGTTTAGGGAAAAGCCTACATCACAGTGACACTCTGTTATAACTGTAACTAAGTTTAGGGAAAAGCCTACATCACAGTGAGACTGTTATAACTGAAACTAAGTTTAGGGAAAAGCCTACATCACAGTGACACTCTGTTATGGCTGTAACTAAGTTTAGGGAATAGTATAAATCATAGTGAGACTCTGTTATGGCTGTAACTAAGTTTAGGGAATAGTCTAAATCATAGTGAGACTCTGTTATGGCAGAAATTAATTTTAGGGAAAAGCCTACATCACAGTGACACTCTGTTATAACTGTAACTAAGTTTAGGGAAAAGCCTACATCACAGCGACACTCTGTTATGGCTGTAACTAAGTTTAGGGAAAAGCCTACATCACAGTGACGCTCTGTTATAACTGTAACTAAGTTGAGGGGAAAGCCTACATCACAGTGACACTCTGTTATAACTGAAGCTAAGTTTAGGGAAAAGCCTACATCACAGTGACACTCTGTTATTGCTGAAACTAAGTTTAGGGAAAAGCCTACATCACAGTGACACTCTGTTATTGCTGTAACTACGTTTAGGGAAAAGTCTACATCACAGTGACACTCTGTTATAACTGTAACTAAGTTTAGGGAATAGCCTACATCACAGTGACACTCTGTTATAACTGTAACTAAGTTTAGGGAAAAGCCTACATCACAGTGAGACTCTGTTATTGATGTAACTAAGTTTAGGGAAAAGCCTACATCACAATGACACTCTGTTATAACTGTAACTAAGTTTAGGGAAAAGCCTACATCACAGTGACACTCTGTTATAACTGTAACTAAGTATAGGGAAAAACCTACATCACAGTGACACTCTGTTATAACTGAAACTAAGTTTAGAGAAAAGCCTACATCACAGTGACACTCTGTTATAACTGAAACTAAGTTTAGGGAAAAGCCTACATCACAGTGACACTCTGTTATAACTGTAACTAAGTTTAGGGAAAAGCCTACATCACAGTGACACTCTGTTATAACTGAAACTACGTTTAGGGAAAAGCCAACTTCACAGTGACACTCTGTTATAACTGAAACTAAGTTTAGGGAAAAGCCTACATCACAGTGACACTCTGTTATAACTGTAACTAAGTTTAGGGAAAAGCCTACATCACAGTGACACTCTGTTATAACTGAAACTAAGTTTAGGGAAAAGCCTACATCACAGTGACACTCTGTTATAACTGTAACTAAGTTTAGGGAAAAGCCTTCATCACAGTGACACTCTGTTATAACTGTAACTAACTTTAGGGAAAAGCCTACATCACAGCGACACTCTGTGATGGCTGTAACTAAGTTTAGGGAAAAGCCTACATCACAGTGACACTCTGTTATAACTGTAACTAAGTTTAGGGAAAAGTCTTCATCAAAGTGACACTGTGTTATAACTGAATCTAAGTTTAGGGAAAAGCCTACATCACAGTGACACTCTGTTATTGCTGTAACTAAGTTTAGGGAAAAGCCTACATCACAGTGACACTCTGTTATATCTGAAACAAAGTTTAGGGAAAAGCCTAGATCACAGTGACACTCTGTTATAACTGTAACTAAGTTTAGGGAATAATCTACATCACAGTGACACTCTGTTATAACTGAAACTAAGTTTAGGGAAAATCCTACATCACAGTGACACTCTTTTATTGCTGTAACTAAGTTTACGGAAAAGCCTACATCACAGTGACACTCTGTTATAACTGTAACTAAGTTTAGGGGAAAGCCTACATCACAGTGAGACTCTGTTATGGCTGTAACTAAGTTTAGGGAAAAGCCTACATCACAGTGACACTCTGTTATAACTGAAACTAAGTTAAGGGAAAAGCCTACATCACAGTGACACTCTGTTATAACTGAAACTAAGTTTAGGGAATAGCCTACATCACAGTGACACTCTGTTATGGCTGTAACTAAGCTTAGGGAAAAGCCTACATCACAGTGACACTCTGTTATGGCTGTAACTAAGTTTAGGGAATAGTCTACATCACAGTGAGACTCTGTTATGGCTGTAACTAAGTTTAGGGAAAAGCCGACATCACAGTGACACTCTGTTATAACTGAAACTAAGTTTAGGGAAAAGCCTACATCACAGTGACACTATTATAACTGAAACTAAGTTTAGGGAAAAGCCTACATCACAGTGACATTCTGTTATAACTGAAACTAAGTTCAGGGAAAAGTCTACATCACAGTGACACTCTGTTATAACTGTAACTAAGTTTAGGGAAAAGCCTACATCACAATGACACTCTGTTATAACTGTAACTAAGTTTAGGGAAAAGCTACATCACAGTGACACTCTGTTATAACTGTAACTAAGTTTAGGGGAAAGCCTACATCACAGTGACACTCTGTTATAACTGTAACTACGTTTAGGGAAAAGCTACATCACAGTGACACTCTGTTATAACTGTAACGAAGTTTAGGGGAAAGCCTACATCACAGTGACACTCTGTTATAACTGAAACTAAGTTTAGGGAAAAGCCTACATCACAGTGACACTCTGTTATAACTGAAACTAAGTTTAGGGAAAAGCCTACATCACAGTGACACTCTATTATGGCTGTAACAAAGCTTAGGGAAAAGCCTACATCACAGTGACACTCTGTTATGGCTGTAACTAAGTTTAGGGAAAAGTCTACATCACAGTGAGACACTGTTATGGCTGTAACTAAGTTTAGGGAAAAGCCTACATCACAGTGACACTCTGTTATAACTGAAACTAAGTTTAGGGAAAAGCCTACATCACAGTGACACTCTGTTATGGCTGTAACTAAGCTTAGGGAAAAGCCTACATCACAGTGACACTCTGTTATAACTGTAACTAAGTTTAGTGAAAAACCTACATCACAGTGACACTCTGTTATAACTGAAACTAAGATTAGGGAAAAGCCTACATCACAGTAACACTCTGTTATAACTGAAACTAAGTTTAGGGAAAAGCCTACATCACAGTGACAATCTGTAATGGCTGCAACTAAGTTTAGGGAAAACCCCACATCACAGTGACACTCTGTTATGGCTGCAACTAAGTTTAGGGAAAAGCCTACATCACAGTGACACTCTGTTATAACTGAAACTAAGTTTAGGGAAAAGCCTACATCACAGTGACACTCTGTTATAACTGAAACTAAGTTTAGGGAAAAGCCTACATCACAGTGAGACTCTGTTATGGCTGCAACTAAGTTTAGGGAAAAGCCGACATCACAGTGACACTCTGTTATAACTGTAACTAAGTTTAGGGAAAAGCCAACATCACAGTGACACTCTGTTATGGCTGCAACTAAGTTTAGAGAAAAGCCTACATCACAGTGACACTCTGTTATGGCTGCAACTAAGTTTAGGGGAAAGCCTACATCACAGTGACACTCTGTTTTGGCTGCAACTAAGTTTAGGGAAAAGCCAACATCACAGTGACACTCTGTTCTGGCTGCAACTAAGTTTAGGGAAAAGCCTACATCACAGTGACACTCTGTTATAACTGAAACTAAGTTTAGGGAAAAGCCTACATCACAGTGACACTCTGTTATAACTGTAACTAAGTTTAGGGAAAAGCCTACATCACAGTGACACTCTGTTATAACTGTAACTAAGTTTAGGGAAAAGCATATATCACAGTGAGACTCTGTAATAACTGAAACTAAGTTTAGGGAAAAGCCTACATCACAGTGACACTCTGTTATAACTGTAACTAAGTTTAGGGAAAAGCCTACATCACAGTGAGACTGTTATAACTGAAACTAAGTTTAGGGAAAAGCCTACATCACAGTGACACTCTGTTATGGCTGTAACTAAGTTTAGGGAATAGTATAAATCATAGTGAGACTCTGTTATGGCTGTAACTAAGTTTAGGGAATAGTCTAAATCATAGTGAGACTCTGTTATGGCAGAAATTAATTTTAGGGAAAAGCCTACATCACAGTGACACTCTGTTATAACTGTAACTAAGTTTAGGGAAAAGCCTACATCACAGCGACACTCTGTTATGGCTGTAACTAAGTTTAGGGAAAAGCCTACATCACAGTGACGCTCTGTTATAACTGTAACTAAGTTGAGGGGAAAGCCTACATCACAGTGACACTCTGTTATAACTGAAGCTAAGTTTAGGGAAAAGCCTACATCACAGTGACACTCTGTTATTGCTGAAACTAAGTTTAGGGAAAAGCCTACATCACAGTGACACTCTGTTATTGCTGTAACTACGTTTAGGGAAAAGTCTACATCACAGTGACACTCTGTTATAACTGTAACTAAGTTTAGGGAATAGCCTACATCACAGTGACACTCTGTTATAACTGTAACTAAGTTTAGGGAAAAGCCTACATCACAGTGAGACTCTGTTATTGATGTAACTAAGTTTAGGGAAAAGCCTACATCACAATGACACTCTGTTATAACTGTAACTAAGTTTAGGGAAAAGCCTACATCACAGTGACACTCTGTTATAACTGTAACTAAGTATAGGGAAAAACCTACATCACAGTGACACTCTGTTATAACTGAAACTAAGTTTAGAGAAAAGCCTACATCACAGTGACACTCTGTTATAACTGAAACTAAGTTTAGGGAAAAGCCTACATCACAGTGACACTCTGTTATAACTGTAACTAAGTTTAGGGAAAAGCCTACATCACAGTGACACTCTGTTATAACTGAAACTACGTTTAGGGAAAAGCCAACTTCACAGTGACACTCTGTTATAACTGAAACTAAGTTTAGGGAAAAGCCTACATCACAGTGACACTCTGTTATAACTGTAACTAAGTTTAGGGAAAAGCCTACATCACAGTGACACTCTGTTATAACTGAAACTAAGTTTAGGGAAAAGCCTACATCACAGTGACACTCTGTTATAACTGTAACTAAGTTTAGGGAAAAGCCTTCATCACAGTGACACTCTGTTATAACTGTAACTAACTTTAGGGAAAAGCCTACATCACAGCGACACTCTGTGATGGCTGTAACTAAGTTTAGGGAAAAGCCTACATCACAGTGACACTCTGTTATAACTGTAACTAAGTTTAGGGAAAAGTCATCATCAAAGTGACACTGTGTTATAACTGAATCTAAGTTTAGGGAAAAGCCTACATCACAGTGACACTCTGTTATTGCTGTAACTAAGTTTAGGGAAAAGCCTACATCACAGTGACACTCTGTTATATCTGAAACAAAGTTTAGGGAAAAGCCTAGATCACAGTGACACTCTGTTATAACTGTAACTAAGTTTAGGGAATAATCTACATCACAGTGACACTCTGTTATAACTGAAACTAAGTTTAGGGAAAATCCTACATCACAGTGACACTCTTTTATTGCTGTAACTAAGTTTACGGAAAAGCCTACATCACAGTGACACTCTGTTATAACTGTAACTAAGTTTAGGGGAAAGCCTACATCACAGTGAGACTCTGTTATGGCTGTAACTAAGTTTAGGGAAAAGCCTACATCACAGTGACACTCTGTTATAACTGAAACTAAGTTAAGGGAAAAGCCTACATCACAGTGACACTCTGTTATAACTGAAACTAAGTTTAGGGAATAGCCTACATCACAGTGACACTCTGTTATGGCTGTAACTAAGCTTAGGGAAAAGCCTACATCACAGTGACACTCTGTTATGGCTGTAACTAAGTTTAGGGAATAGTCTACATCACAGTGAGACTCTGTTATGGCTGTAACTAAGTTTAGGGAAAAGCCGACATCACAGTGACACTCTGTTATAACTGAAACTAAGTTTAGGGAAAAGCCTACATCACAGTGACACTATTATAACTGAAACTAAGTTTAGGGAAAAGCCTACATCACAGTGACATTCTGTTATAACTGAAACTAAGTTCAGGGAAAAGTCTACATCACAGTGACACTCTGTTATAACTGTAACTAAGTTTAGGGAAAAGCCTACATCACAATGACACTCTGTTATAACTGTAACTAAGTTTAGGGAAAAGCTACATCACAGTGACACTCTGTTATAACTGTAACTAAGTTTAGGGGAAAGCCTACATCACAGTGACACTCTGTTATAACTGTAACTACGTTTAGGGAAAAGCTACATCACAGTGACACTCTGTTATAACTGTAACGAAGTTTAGGGGAAAGCCTACATCACAGTGACACTCTGTTATAACTGAAACTAAGTTTAGGGAAAAGCCTACATCACAGTGACACTCTGTTATAACTGAAACTAAGTTTAGGGAAAAGCCTACATCACAGTGACACTCTATTATGGCTGTAACAAAGCTTAGGGAAAAGCCTACATCACAGTGACACTCTGTTATGGCTGTAACTAAGTTTAGGGAAAAGTCTACATCACAGTGAGACACTGTTATGGCTGTAACTAAGTTTAGGGAAAAGCCTACATCACAGTGACACTCTGTTATAACTGAAACTAAGTTTAGGGAAAAGCCTACATCACAGTGACACTCTGTTATGGCTGTAACTAAGCTTAGGGAAAAGCCTACATCACAGTGACACTCTGTTATGGCTGTAACTAAGTTTAGGGAATAGTCTAAATCATAGTGAGACTCTGTTATGGCTGTAACTAAGTTTAGGGAATAGTCTAAATCATAGTGAGACTCTGTTATGGCAGAAATTAATTTTAGGGAAAAGCCTACATCACAGTGACACTCTGTTATAACTGTAACTAAGTTTAGGGAAAAGCCTACATCACAGCGACACTCTGTTATGGCTGTAACTAAGTTTAGGGAAAAGCCTACATCACAGTGACGCTCTGTTATAACTGTAACTAAGTTGAGGGGAAAGCCTACATCACAGTGACACTCTGTTATAACTGAAGCTAAGTTTAGGGAAAAGCCTACATCACAGTGACACTCTGTTATTGCTGAAACTAAGTTTAGGGAAAAGCCTACATCACAGTGACACTCTGTTATTGCTGTAACTACGTTTAGGGAAAAGTCTACATCACAGTGACACTCTGTTATAACTTTAACTAAGTTTAGGGAATAGCATACATCACAGTGACACTCTCTTATAACTGTAACTAAGTTTAGGGAAAAGCCTACATCACAGTGAGACTCTGTTATTGATGTAACTAAGTTTAGGGAAAAGCCTACATCACAATGACACTCTGTTATAACTGTAACTAAGTTTAGGGAAAAGCCTACATCACAGTGACACTCTGTTATGGCTGTAAATAAGTTTAGGGAATACTCTACATCACAGTGAGACTCTCTTATGGCTGTAACTAAGTTTAGGGAAAAGCCTACATCACAGTGACACTCTGTTGTGGCTGTAACTAAGTTTAGGGAAAAGCCTACATCACAGTGACACTCTGTTATAACTGAAACTAAGTTTAGGGAAAAGCCTACATCACAGAGACACTCTGTTATGGCTGTAACTAAGTTTAGGGAAAAGCCGACATCACAGTGACACTCTGTTATATCTGAAACTAAGGATAGGGAAAATCCTACATCACAGTGACACTCTGTTATTGCTGTAACTAAATTTAGGGAAAAGCCTACATCACAGTGACACTCTGTCATAACTGTAACTAAGTTTAGGGAAAAGCCTACATCACAGCGACACTCTGTTATGGCTGTAACTAAGTTCAGGGAAAAGCCTACATCACAGTGACACTCTGTTATAACTGTAACTAAGTTTAGGGAAAAGCCTACATCACAGTGACACTCTGTTATAACTGAAACTAAGTTTAGGGAAAAGCCAACATCACAGTGACACTCTGTAACTGCTGTAACTAAGTTTAGGGAAAAGCCTACATCACAGTGACACTCTGTTATAACTGTAACTAAGTTTAGGGAAAAGTCTACATCACAGTGACACTCTGTTATAACTGTAACTAAGGTTAGGGAAAAGCCTACATCACAGCGACACTCTGTTATGGCTGTAACTAAGTTTAGGGAAAAGCCTACATCACAGTGACACTCTGTTATAACTGTAACTAAGTTTAGGGAAAAGCCTACCTCACAGTGACACTCTGTTATAACTGAAACTAAGTTTACCGAAAAGCCTACATCACAGTGACACTCTGTTATTGCTGTAACTAAGTTTAGGGAAAATCCTACATCACAGTGACACTCTGTTATAACTGTAACTAAGTTTAGAAAAAAGTCTACATCACAGTGGCACTCTGTTATAACTGTAACTAAGTTTAGGGAATAGCCTACATCACAGTGACACTCTGTTATGGCTGTAACTAAGCTTAGGGAAAAGCCTACATCATAGTGACACTCTGTTATAACTGAAACTAAGTTTAGGGAAAATCCTACATCACAGTGACACTCTGTTATAACTGTAACTAAGTTTAGGGAAAAGCCTACATCACAGTGACACTCTGTTATGGCTGTAACTAAGTTTAGGGAAAAGCCTACATCACAGTGACACTCTGCTATAACTGAAACTAAGTTTAGGGAAAAGCCAACATCACAGCGACACTCTGTTATGGCTGTAACTAAGTTTAGGGAAAAGCCTACATCACAGTGACACTCTGTTATAACTGAAACTATGTTCAGTGAAAATCCGACATCACAGTGACACTCTGTTATAACTGAAACTAAGTTTAAGGAAAAGCCTACATCACAGTGACACTCTGTTATAACTGTAACTAAGTTTAGGGAAAAGTTTACATCACAGTGACACTCTGTTATAACTGTAACTAAGTTTAGGGAATAGCCTACATCACAGTGACACTCTGTTATGGCTGTAACAAAGCTTAGGGAAAAGCCTACATCACAGTGACACTCTGTTATAACTGAAATTAAGTTTAGGGAAAATCCTACATCACAGTGACACTCTGTTATAACTGTAACTAAGTTTAGGGAAAAGCCTACATCACAGTGACACTCTGTTATGGCTGTAACTAAGTTTAGGGAAAAGCCTACATCACAGTGACACTCTGTTATAACTGAAACTAAGTTTAGGGAAAACCCAACATCACAGCGACACTCTGTTATGGCTGTAACTGCGTTTAGGGAAAAGCCTACATCACAGTGACACTCTGTTATAACTGAAACTAAGTTTAGGGAAAAGCCTACATCACAGTGACACTCTGTTATAACTGAAACTAAGTTTAGGGAAAAGCCTACATCACAGTGACAGTCTGTTATAACTGAAACTAAGTTTAGGGAAAAGCCTACATCACAGTGACACTCTGTTATTACTGTAACTAAGTTTAGGGAAAAGCCTACATCACAGTGACACTCTGTTATAACTGAAACTAAGTTAAGGGAAAAGCCTACATCACAGTGACACTCTGTTATAACTGTAACTAAGTTTAGGGAAAAGCCTACATCACAGTGACACTCTGTTATAACTGAAACTAAGTTTAGGGAAAAGCCGACATCACAGTGACACTCTGTTATAACTGCAACTAAGTTTAGGGAAAAGCCTACATCACAGTGACACTCTGTTATGGCTGTAACTAAGTTTAGGGAATAGTCTACATCACAGTGAGACTCTGTTATGGCTGTAAATAAGTATAGGGAAAAGCCTACATCACAGTGACACTCTGTTATAGCTGTAACTATGTTTAGGGAAAAGCCTACATCACAGTGACACTCTGTTATAACTGTAACTAAGTTTAGGGAAAAGCCGACATCACAGTGACACTCTGTTATGGCTGTAACTAAGTTTAGGGAAAAGCCTACATCACAGTGACACTCTGTTATTACTGTAACTAAGTTTAGGGAAAAGCCTACATAACAGTGACACTCTGTTATAACTGAAACTAAATTTAGGGAAAAGCCTACATCACAGTGACACTCTGTTATTGCTGTAACTAAGTTTAGGGAAAAGCCTACATCACAGTGACACTCTGTTATAACTGTAACTAAGTTTAGGGAATAGACTACATCACAGTGACACTCTGTTATGGCTGTAACTAAGCTTAGGGAAAAGCCTACATCACAGTGACACTCTGTTATGGCTGTAACTAAGTTTAGGGAATAGTCTAAATCATAGTGAGACTCTGTTATGGCTGAAATTAATTTTAGGGAAAAGCCTACATCACAGTGACACTCTGTTATAACTGATACTAAGTTTAGGGAAAAGCCAACATCACAGCGACACTCTGTTATGGCTGTAACTAAGTTTAGGGAAAAGCCTACATCACAGTGACACTCTGTTATAACTGAAACTATGTTCAGTGAAAATCCTACATCACAGTGACACTCTGTTATAACTGAAACTAAGTTTAAGGAAAAGCCTACATCACAGTGACACTCTGTTATAACTGTAACTAAGTTTAGGGAAAAGTCTACATCACAGTGACACTCTGTTATAACTGTAACTAAGTTTAGGGAATAGCCTACATCACAGTGACACTCTGTTATGGCTGTAACAAAGCTTAGGGAAAAGCCTACATCACAGTGACACTCTGTTATAACTGAAATTAAGTTTAGGGAAAATCCTACATCACAGTGACACTCTGTTATAACTGTAACTAAGTTTAGGGAAAAGCCTACATCACAGTGACACTCTGTTATGGCTGTAACTAAGTTTAGGGAATAGTCTAAATCATAGTGAGACTCTGTTATGGCTGTAACTAAGTTTAGGGAATAGTCTAAATCATAGTGAGACTCTGTTATGGCAGAAATTAATTTTAGGGAAAAGCCTACATCACAGTGACACTCTGTTATAACTGTAACTAAGTTTAGGGAAAAGCCTACATCACAGCGACACTCTGTTATGGCTGTAACTAAGTTTAGGGAAAAGCCTACATCACAGTGACGCTCTGTTATAACTGTAACTAAGTTGAGGGGAAAGCCTACATCACAGTGACACTCTGTTATAACTGAAGCTAAGTTTAGGGAAAAGCCTACATCACAGTGACACTCTGTTATTGCTAATACTAAGTTTAGGGAAAAGCCTACATCACAGTGACACTCTGTTATTGCTGTAACTACGTTTAGGGAAAAGTCTACATCACAGTGACACTCTGTTATAACTTTAACTAAGTTTAGGGAATAGCATACATCACAGTGACACTCTCTTATAACTGTAACTAAGTTTAGGGAAAAGCCTACATCACAGTGAGACTCTGTTATTGATGTAACTAAGTTTAGGGAAAAGCCTACATCACAATGACACTCTGTTATAACTGTAACTAAGTTTAGGGAAAAGCCTACATCACAGTGACACTCTGTTATGGCTGTAAATAAGTTTAGGGAATACTCTACATCACAGTGAGACTCTCTTATGGCTGTAACTAAGTTTAGGGAAAAGCCTACATCACAGTGACACTCTGTTGTGGCTGTAACTAAGTTTAGGGAAAAGCCTACATCACAGTGACACTCTGTTATAACTGAAACTAAGTTTAGGGAAAAGCCTACATCACAGAGACACTCTGTTATGGCTGTAACTAAGTTTAGGGAAAAGCCGACATCACAGTGACACTCTGTTATATCTGAAACTAAGGATAGGGAAAATCCTACATCACAGTGACACTCTGTTATTGCTGTAACTAAATTTAGGGAAAAGCCTACATCACAGTGACACTCTGTCATAACTGTAACTAAGTTTAGGGAAAAGCCTACATCACAGCGACACTCTGTTATGGCTGTAACTAAGTTCAGGGAAAAGCCTACATCACAGTGACACTCTGTTATAACTGTAACTAAGTTTAGGGAAAAGCCTACATCACAGTGACACTCTGTTATAACTGAAACTAAGTTTAGGGAAAAGCCAACATCACAGTGACACTCTGTAACTGCTGTAACTAAGTTTAGGGAAAAGCCTACATCACAGTGACACTCTGTTATAACTGTAACTAAGTTTAGGGAAAAGTCTACATCACAGTGACACTCTGTTATAACTGTAACTAAGGTTAGGGAAAAGCCTACATCACAGCGACACTCTGTTATGGCTGTAACTAAGTTTAGGGAAAAGCCTACATCACAGTGACACTCTGTTATAACTGTAACTAAGTTTAGGGAAAAGCCTACCTCACAGTGACACTCTGTTATAACTGAAACTAAGTTTACCGAAAAGCCTACATCACAGTGACACTCTGTTATTGCTGTAACTAAGTTTAGGGAAAATCCTACATCACAGTGACACTCTGTTATAACTGTAACTAAGTTTAGAAAAAAGTCTACATCACAGTGGCACTCTGTTATAACTGTAACTAAGTTTAGGGAATAGCCTACATCACAGTGACACTCTGTTATGGCTGTAACTAAGCTTAGGGAAAAGCCTACATCATAGTGACACTCTGTTATAACTGAAACTAAGTTTAGGGAAAATCCTACATCACAGTGACACTCTGTTATAACTGTAACTAAGTTTAGGGAAAAGCCTACATCACAGTGACACTCTGTTATGGCTGTAACTAAGTTTAGGGAAAAGCCTACATCACAGTGACACTCTGCTATAACTGAAACTAAGTTTAGGGAAAAGCCAACATCACAGCGACACTCTGTTATGGCTGTAACTAAGTTTAGGGAAAAGCCTACATCACAGTGACACTCTGTTATAACTGAAACTATGTTCAGTGAAAATCCGACATCACAGTGACACTCTGTTATAACTGAAACTAAGTTTAAGGAAAAGCCTACATCACAGTGACACTCTGTTATAACTGTAACTAAGTTTAGGGAAAAGTTTACATCACAGTGACACTCTGTTATAACTGTAACTAAGTTTAGGGAATAGCCTACATCACAGTGACACTCTGTTATGGCTGTAACAAAGCTTAGGGAAAAGCCTACATCACAGTGACACTCTGTTATAACTGAAATTAAGTTTAGGGAAAATCCTACATCACAGTGACACTCTGTTATAGCTGTAACTAAGTTTAGGGAAAAGCCTACATCACAGTGACACTCTGTTATAACTGAAACTAAGTTTAGGGAAAACCCAACATCACAGCGACACTCTGTTATGGCTGTAACTGCGTTTAGGGAAAAGCCTACATCACAGTGACACTCTGTTATAACTGAAACTAAGTTTAGGGAAAAGCCTACATCACAGTGACACTCTGTTATAACTGAAACTAAGTTTAGGGAAAAGCCTACATCACAGTGACAGTCTGTTATAACTGAAACTAAGTTTAGGGAAAAGCCTACATCACAGTGACACTCTGTTATTACTGTAACTAAGTTTAGGGAAAAGCCTACATCACAGTGACACTCTGTTATAACTGAAACTAAGTTAAGGGAAAAGCCTACATCACAGTGACACTCTGTTATAACTGTAACTAAGTTTAGGGAAAAGCCTACATCACAGTGACACTCTGTTATAACTGAAACTAAGTTTAGGGAAAAGCCGACATCACAGTGACACTCTGTTATAACTGCAACTAAGTTTAGGGAAAAGCCTACATCACAGTGACACTCTGTTATGGCTGTAACTAAGTTTAGGGAATAGTCTACATCACAGTGAGACTCTGTTATGGCTGTAAATAAGTATAGGGAAAAGCCTACATCACAGTGACACTCTGTTATAGCTGTAACTATGTTTAGGGAAAAGCCTACATCACAGTGACACTCTGTTATAACTGTAACTAAGTTTAGGGAAAAGCCGACATCACAGTGACACTCTGTTATGGCTGTAACTAAGTTTAGGGAAAAGCCTACATCACAGTGACACTCTGTTATTACTGTAACTAAGTTTAGGGAAAAGCCTACATAACAGTGACACTCTGTTATAACTGAAACTAAATTTAGGGAAAAGCCTACATCACAGTGACACTCTGTTATTGCTGTAACTAAGTTTAGGGAAAAGCCTACATCACAGTGACACTCTGTTATAACTGTAACTAAGTTTAGGGAATAGACTACATCACAGTGACACTCTGTTATGGCTGTAACTAAGCTTAGGGAAAAGCCTACATCACAGTGACACTCTGTTATGGCTGTAACTAAGTTTAGGGAATAGTCTAAATCATAGTGAGACTCTGTTATGGCTGAAATTAATTTTAGGGAAAAGCCTACATCACAGTGACACTCTGTTATAACTGATACTAAGTTTAGGGAAAAGCCAACATCACAGCGACACTCTGTTATGGCTGTAACTAAGTTTAGGGAAAAGCCTACATCACAGTGACACTCTGTTATAACTGAAACTATGTTCAGTGAAAATCCTACATCACAGTGACACTCTGTTATAACTGAAACTAAGTTTAAGGAAAAGCCTACATCACAGTGACACTCTGTTATAACTGTAACTAAGTTTAGGGAAAAGTCTACATCACAGTGACACTCTGTTATAACTGTAACTAAGTTTAGGGAATAGCCTACATCACAGTGACACTCTGTTATGGCTGTAACAAAGCTTAGGGAAAAGCCTACATCACAGTGACACTCTGTTATAACTGAAATTAAGTTTAGGGAAAATCCTACATCACAGTGACACTCTGTTATAACTGTAACTAAGTTTAGGGAAAAGCCTACATCACAGTGACACTCTGTTATGGCTGTAACTAAGTTTAGGGAAAAGCCTACATCACAGTGACACTCTGTTATAACTGAAACTAAGTTTAGGGAAAAGCCAACATCACAGCGACACTCTGTTATGGCTGTAACTGCGTTTAGGGAAAAGCCTACATCACAGTGACACTCTGTTATAACTGAAACTAAGTTTAGGGAAAAGCCTACATCACAGTGACACTCTGTTATAACTGAAACTAAGTTTAGGGAAAAGCCTACAACACGGTGACACTCTGTTATAACTGAAACTAAGTTTAGGGAAAAGCCTACATCACAGTGACACTCTGTTATTACTGTAACTAAGTTTAGGGAAAAGCCTACATCACAGTGACACTCTGTTATAACTGAAACTAAGTTTAGGGAAAAGCCTACATCACAGTGACACTCTGTTATAACTGTAACTAAGTTTAGGGAAAAGCCTACATCACAGTGACACTCTGTTATGGCTGTAACTAAGTTTAGGGAATAGTCTACATCACAGTGAGACTCTGTTATGGCTGTAACTAAGTTTAGGGAAAAGCCTACATCACAGTGACACTCTGTTATAGCTGTAACTATGTTTAGGGAAAAGCCTACATCACAGTGACACTCTGTTATAACTGTAACTAAGTTTAGGGAAAAGCCGACATCACAGTGACACTCTGTTATGGCTGTAACTAAGTTTAGGGAAAAGCCTACATCACAGTGACACTCTGTTATAACTGTAACTAAGTTTAGGGAAAAGCCTACATCACAGTGACACTCTGTTATAACTGTAACTAAGTTTACGGAAAAGCCTACATCACAGTGACACTCTGTTATAACTGTAACTAAGTTGAGGGAATAGCCTACATCACAGTGACATTCTGTTATGGCTGTAACTAAGTTTAGGGAAAAGCGTACATCACAGTGACACTCTGTTATGGCTGTAACTAAGTTTAGGGAATAGTCTACATCACAGTGAGACTCTGTTATGGCTGTAACTAAGTTTAGGGAAAAGCCTACATCACAGTGACACTCTGTTATAACAAAAACTAAGTTTAGGGAAAAGCCTACATCACAGTGACACTATCATAACTGAAAGTAAGTTTAGGCAAAAGCCTAAATCACAGTGACACTCTGTTATAACTGTAACTAAGTTTAGGGAAAAGCCTACATCACAGTGACACTCTGTTATTGCTGTAACTAAGTTTAGGGGAAAGTCTACATCACAGTGACACTCTGTTATAACTGTAACTAAGTTTAGGGAATAGCCTACATCACAGTGACACTCTGTTATGGCTGTAACTAAGCTTAGGGATAAGCCTACATCACAGTGACACTCTGTTATAACTGAAACTAAGTTTAGGGAAAATCCTACATCACAGTGACACTCTGTAATTGCTGTAACTATGTTTAGGGAAAAGCCTACATCACAGTGACACTCTGTTATAACTGTAACTAAGTTTAGGGAAAAGCCTACATCACAGCGACACTCTGTTATGGTTGTAACTAAGTTTAGGGAAAAGCCTACATCACAGTGACACTCTGTTATAACTGTAACTAAGTTTAGGGAAAAGCCTACATCACAGTGACACTCTGTTATAACTGAAACTAAGTTTAGGGAAAAGCCTACATCACAGTGACACTCTGTTATAACTGTAAATAAGTTTAGGGAAAAGCCTACATCACAGTGACACTCTGTTATATCTGAAACTAGGTTTAGGGAAAAGCCTACATCACAGTGACACTCTGTTATAACTGTAACTAAGTTCAGGGAATAGTCTACATCACAGTGACACTCTGTTATGGCTGTAACTAAGGTTAGGGAAAAGCCTACATCACAGTGACACTCAGTTATTACTGTAACTAAGTTTAGGGAAAAGCCTACATCACAGTGACACTCTGTTATAACTGAAACTAAGTTTAGGGAAAAGCCTACATCACAGTGACACTCTGTTATAACTGTAACTAAGTTTAGGGAAAAGACTACATCACAGTGACACTCTGTTATAACTGAAACTAAGTTTAGGGAAAAGACAACATCACAGTGACACTCTGTTATAACTGTAACTAAGTTTAGGGAAAAGCCTACATCACAGTGACACTCTGTTATGGCTGTAACTAAGTTTAGGGAATAGTCTACATCACAGTGAGACTCTGTTATGGCTGTAAATAAGTATAGGGAAAAGCCTACATCACAGTGACACTCTGTTATAGCTGTAACTATGTTTAGGGAAAAGCCTACATCACAGTGACACTCTGTTATAACTGTAACTAAGTTTAGGGAAAAGCCGACATCACAGTGACACTCTGTTATGGCTGTAACTAAGTTTAGGGAAAAGCCGACATCACAGTGACACTCTGTTATTACTGTAACTAAGTTTAGGGAAAAGCCTACATAACAGTGACACTCTGTTATAACTGAAACTAAATTTAGGGAAAAGCCTACATCACAGTGACACTCTGTTATTGAAGTAACTAAGTTTAGGGAAAAGCCTACATCACAGTGACACTCTGTTATAACTGTAACTAAGTTTAGGGAATAGACTACATCACAGTGACACTCTGTTATGGCTGTAACTAAGCTTAGGGAAAAGCCTACATCACAGTGACACTCTGTTATGGCTGTAACTAAGTTTAGGGAATAGTCTAAATCATAGTGAGACTCTGTTATGGCTGAAATTAATTTTAGGGAAAAGCCTACATCACAGTGACACTCTGTTATAACTGAAACTAAGTTTAGGGAAAAGCCTACATCACAGTGACACTCTGTTATAACTCTAACTAAGTTTAGGGAAAAGCCTACATCACAGTGACACTCTGTTATGGCTGTAACAAAGTATAGGGATAAGCCTACATCACAGTGACACTCTGTTATAACTGAAACTAAGTTTAGGGAAAAGCCTACATCACAGTGACACTCTGTTATAACTGAAACTAAGTTTAGGGAAAATACTACATCACAGTGACACTCTGTCATTGCTGTAACTAAGTTTAGGGAAAAGCCTACATCACAGTGACACTCTGTTATAACTGTAACTAAGTTTAGTGAAAAGCCTACATCACAGCGACACACTGTTATGGCTGTAACTAAGTTTAGGGAAAAGCCTACATCACAGTGACGCTCTGTTATAACTGTAACTAAGTTTAGGGAAAAGCCTACATCACAGTGACACTCTGTTATAACTGAAGCTAAGTTTAGGGAAAAGCCTACATCACAGTGACACTCTGTTATTGCTGAAACTAAGTTTAGGGAAAAGCCTACATCACAGTGACACTCTGTTATTGCTGTAACTACGTTTAGGGAAAAGTCTACATCACAGTGACACTCTGTTATAACTGTAACTAAGTTTAGGGAATAGCCTACATCACAGTGACACTCTGTTATAACTGTAACTAAGTTTAGGGAAAAGCATACATCACAGTGAGACTCTGTTATTGATGTAACTAAGTTTAGGGAAAAGCCTACATCACAATGACACTCTGTTATAACTGTAACTAAGTTTAGGGAAAAGCCTACATCACAGTGACACTCTGTTATGGCTGTAAATAAGTTTAGGGAATAGTCTACATCACAGTGAGACTCTCTTATGGCTGTAACTAAGTTTAGGGAAAAGCCTACATCACAGTGACACTCTGTTGTGGCTGTAACTAAGTTTAGGGAAAAGCCTACATCACAGTGACACTCTGTTATAACTGAAACTAAGTTTAGGGAAAAGCCTACATCACAGCGACACTCTGTTATGGCTGTAACTAAGTTTAGGAAAAAGCCGACATCACAGTGACACTCTGTTATAACTGAAACTAAGGTTAGGGAAAATCCTACATCACAGTGACACTCTGTTATTGCTATAACTAAGTTTAGGGAAAAGCCTACATCACAGTGACACTCTGTTATAACTGTAACTAAGTTTAGGGAAAAGTCTACATCACAGTGACACTCTGTTATAACTGTAACTAAGTTTAGGGAAAAGCCTACATCACAGCGACACTCTGTTATGGCTGTAACTAAGTTTAGGGAAAAGCCTACATCACAGTGACACTCTGTTATAACTGAAACTAAGTTTAGAGAAAAGCCTACATCACAGTGACACTCTGTTATGGCTGCAACTAAGTTTAGGGGAAAGCCTACATCACAGTGACACTCTGTTTTGGCTGCAACTAAGTTTAGGGAAAAGCCAACATCACAGTGACACTCTGTTCTGGCTGCAACTAAGTTTAGGGAAAAGCCTACATCACAGTGACACTCTGTTATAACTGAAACTAAGTTTAGGGAAAAGCCTACATCACAGTGACACTCTGTTATAACTGTAACTAAGTTTAGGGAAAAGCCTACATCACAGTGACACTCTGTTATAACTGTAACTAAGTTTAGGGAAAAGCATATATCACAGTGAGACTCTGTAATAACTGAAACTAAGTTTAGGGAAAAGCCTACATCACAGTGACACTCTGTTATAACTGTAACTAAGTTTAGGGAAAAGCCTACATCACAGTGAGACTGTTATAACTGAAACTAAGTTTAGGGAAAAGCCTACATCACAGTGACACTCTGTTATAACTGTAACTAAGTTTAGGGAAAAGCCTACATCACAGTGACACTCTGTTATAACTGTAACTAAGTTTAGGGAAAAGCCTACATCACAGTGACACTCTGTTATAACTGTAACAAAGTTTAGGGAAAAGCCTACATCACAGTGAGACTCTGTTATAACTGTAACTAAGTTTAGGGAAAAGCCTACATCACAGTGACACTCTGTTATAACTGAAACTAAGTTTAGGGAAAAGCCTACATCACAGTGACACTCTGTTATAACTGTAACTAAGTTTAGGGAAAAGCCTACATCACAGTGACACTCTGTTATAACTGTAACTAAGTTTAGGGAAAAGCCTACATCACAGTGACACTCTGTTATAACTGTAACTAAGTTTAGGGAAAAGCCTACATCACAGTGACACTCTGTTATAACTGTAACTAAGTTTAGGGAAAAGCCTACATCACAGTGACACTCTGTTATAACTGAAACTACGTTTAGGGAAAAGCCAACTTCACAGTGACACTCTGTTATAACTGTAACTAAGTTTAGGGAAAAGCCTACATCACAGTGACACTCTGTTATAACTGTAACTAAGTTTAGGGAAAAGCCTACATCACAGTGACACTCTGTTATAACTGAAACTAAGTTTAGGGAAAAGCCTACATCACAGTGACACTCTGTTATAACTGTAACTAAGTTTAGGGAAAAGCCTTCATCACAGTGACACTCTGTTATAACTGTAACTAACTTTAGGGAAAAGCCTACATCACAGCGACACTCTGTGATGGCTGTAACTAAGTTTAGGGAAAAGCCTACATCACAGTGACACTCTGTTATAACTGTAACTAAGTTTAGGGAAAAGTCTTCATCAAAGTGACACTGTGTTATAACTGAATCTAAGTTTAGGGAAAAGCCTACATCACAGTGACACTCTGTTATTGCTGTAACTAAGTTTAGGGAAAAGCCTACATCACAGTGACACTCTGTTATATCTGAAACAAAGTTTAGGGAAAAGCCAAGATCACAGTGACACTCTGTTATAACTGTAACTAAGTTTAGGGAATAATCTACATCACAGTGACACTCTGTTATAACTGAAACTAAGTTTAGGGAAAATCCTACATCACAGTGACACTCTTTTATTGCTGTAACTAAGTTTACGGAAAAGCCTACATCACAGTGACACTCTGTTATAACTGTAACTAAGTTTAGGGGAAAGCCTACATCACAGTGAGACTCTGTTATGGCTGTAACTAAGTTTAGGGAAAAGCCTACATCACAGTGACACTCTGTTATAACTGAAACTAAGTTAAGGGAAAAGCCTACATCACAGTGACACTCTGTTATAACTGAAACTAAGTTTAGGGAATAGCCTACATCACAGTGACACTCTGTTATGGCTGTAACTAAGCTTAGGGAAAAGCCTACATCACAGTGACACTCTGTTATGGCTGTAACTAAGTTTAGGCAATAGTCTACATCACAGTGAGACTCTGTTATGGCTGTAACTAAGTTTAGGGAAAAGCCTACATCACAGTGACACTCTGTTATAACTGAAACTAAGTTTAGGGAAAAGCCTACATCACAGTGACACTATTATAACTGAAACTAAGTTTAGGGAAAAGCCTACATCACAGTGACATTCTGTTATAACTGAAACTAAGTTCAGGGAAAAGTCTACATCACAGTGACACTCTGTTATAACTGTAACTAAGTTTAGGGAAAAGCCTACATCACAATGACACTCTGTTATAACTGTAACTAAGTTTAGGGAAAAGCTACATCACAGTGACACTCTGTTATAACTGTAACTAAGTTTAGGGGAAAGCCTACATCACAGTGACACTCTGTTATAACTGTAACTACGTTTAGGGAAAAGCTACATCACAGTGACACTCTGTTATAACTGTAACGAAGTTTAGGGGAAAGCCTACATCACAGTGACACACTGTAATAACTGAAACTAAGTTTAGGGAAAAGCCTACATCACAGTGACACTCTGTTATAACTGAAACTAAGTTTAGGGAAAAGCCTACATCACAGTGACACTCTATTATGGCTGTAACAAAGCTTAGGGAAAAGCCTACATCACAGTGACACTCTGTTATGGCTGTAACTAAGTTTAGGGAAAAGTCTACATCACAGTGAGACACTGTTATGGCTGTAACTAAGTTTAGGGAAAAGCCTACATCACAGTGACACTCTGTTATAACTGAAACTAAGTTTAGGGAAAAGCCTACATCACAGTGACACTCTGTTATGGCTGCAACTAAGCTTAGGGAAAAGCCTACATCACAGTGACACTCTGTTATGGCTGTAACTAAGTTTAGGGAATAGTCTAAATCATAGTGAGACTCTGTTATGGCTGTAACTAAGTTTAGGGAATAGTCTAAATCATAGTGAGACTCTGTTATGGCAGAAATTAATTTTAGGGAAAAGCCTACATCACAGTGACACTCTGTTATAACTGTAACTAAGTTTAGGGAAAAGCCTACATCACAGCGACACTCTGTTATGGCTGTAACTAAGTTTAGGGAAAATCCTACATCACAGTGACGCTCTGTTATAACTGTAACTAAGTTGAGGGGAAAGCCTACATCACAGTGACACTCTGTTATAACTGAAGCTAAGTTTAGGGAAAAGCCTACATCACAGTGACACTCTGTTATTGCTGAAACTAAGTTTAGGGAAAAGCCTACATCACAGTGACACTCTGTTATTGCTGTAACTACGTTTAGGGAAAAGTCTACATCACAGTGACACTCTGTTATAACTTTAACTAAGTTTAGGGAATAGCATACATCACAGTGACACTCTGTTCTAACTGTAACTAAGTTTAGGGAAAAGCCTACATCACAGTGAGACTCTGTTATTGATGTAACTAAGTTTAGGGAAAAGCCTACATCACAATGACACTCTGTTATAACTGTAACTAAGTTTAGGGAAAAGCCTACATCACAGTGACACTCTGTTATGGCTGTAAATAAGTTTAGGGAATACTCTACATCACAGTGAGACTCTCTTATGGCTGTAACTAAGTTTAGGGAAAAGCCTACATCACAGTGACACTCTGTTGTGGCTGTAACTAAGTTTAGGGAAAAGCCTACATCACAGTGACACTCTGTTATAACTGAAACTAAGTTTAGGGAAAAGCCTACATCACAGAGACACTCTGTTATGGCTGTAACTAAGTTTAGGGAAAAGCCGACATCACAGTGACACTCTGTTATATCTGAAACTAAGGATAGGAAAATCCTACATCACAGTGACACTCTGTTATTGCTGTAACTAAGTTTAGGGAAAAGCCTACATCACAGTGACACTCTGTTATAACTGTAACTAAGTTTAGGGAAAAGCCTACATCACAGCGACACTCTGTTATGGCTGTAACTAAGTTCAGGGAAAAGCCTACATCACAGTGACACTCTGTTATAACTGTAACTAAGTTTAGGGAAAAGCCTACATCACAGTGACACTCTGTTATAACTGAAACTAAGTTTAGGGAAAAGCCAACATCACAGTGACACTCTGTAACTGCTGTAACTAAGTTTAGGGAAAAGCCAACATCACAGTGACACTCTGTTATAACTGTAACTAAGTTTAGGGAAAAGTCTACATCACAGTGACACTCTGTTATAACTGTAACTAAGGTTAGGGAAAAGCCTACATCACAGCGACACTCTGTTATGGCTGTAACTAAGTTTAGGGAAAAGCCTACATCACAGTGACACTCTGTTATAACTGTAACTAAGTTTAGGGAAAAGCCTACCTCACAGTGACACTCTGTTATAACTGAAACTAAGTTTACCGAAAAGCCTACATCACAGTGACACTCTGTTATTGCTGTAACTAAGTTTAGGGAAAATCCTACATCACAGTGACACTCTGTTATAACTGTAACTAAGTTTAGAAAAAAGTCTACATCACAGTGGCACTCTGTTATAACTGTAACTAAGTTTAGGGAATAGCCTACATCACAGTGACACTCTGTTATGGCTGTAACTAAGCTTAGGGAAAAGCCTACATCATAGTGACACTCTGTTATAACTGAAACTAAGTTTAGGGAAAATCCTACATCACAGTGACACTCTGTTATAACTGTAACTAAGTTTAGGGAAAAGCCTACATCACAGTGACACTCTGTTATGGCTGTAACTAAGTTTAGGGAAAAGCCTACATCACAGTGACACTCTGCTATAACTGAAACTAAGTTTAGGGAAAAGCCAACATCACAGCGACACTCTGTTATGGCTGTAACTAAGTTTAGGGAAAAGCCTACATCACAGTGACACTCTGTTATAACTGAAACTTTGTTCAGTGAAAATCCGACATCACAGTGACACTCTGTTATAACTGAAACTAAGTTTAAGGAAAAGCCTACATCACAGTGACACTCTGTTATAACTGTAACTAAGTTTAGGGAAAAGTTTACATCACAGTGACACTCTGTTATAACTGTAACTAAGTTTAGGGAATAGCCTACATCACAGTGACACTCTGTTATGGCTGTAACTAAGTTTAGGGAATAGTCTACATCACAGTGAGACTCTGTTATAACTGAAACTAAGTTTAGAGAAAAGCCTACATCACAGTGACACTCTGTTATGGCTGCAACTAAGTTTAGGGGAAAGCCTACATCACAGTGACACTCTGTTTTGGCTGCAACTAAGTTTAGGGAAAAGCCAACATCACAGTGACACTCTGTTCTGGCTGCAACTAAGTTTAGGGAAAAGCCTACATCACAGTGACACTCTGTTATAACTGAAACTAAGTTTAGGGAAAAGCCTACATCACAGTGACACTCTGTTATAACTGTAACTAAGTTTAGGGAAAAGCCTACATCACAGTGACACTCTGTTATAACTGTAACTAAGTTTAGGGAAAAGCATATATCACAGTGAGACTCTGTAATAACTGAAACTAAGTTTAGGGAAAAGCCTACATCACAGTGACACTCTGTTATAACTGTAACTAAGTTTAGGGAAAAGCCTACATCACAGTGAGACTGTTATAACTGAAACTAAGTTTAGGGAAAAGCCTACATCACAGTGACACTCTGTTATAACTGTAACTAAGTTTAGGGAAAAGCCTACATCACAGTGACACTCTGTTATAACTGTAACTAAGTTTAGGGAAAAGCCTACATCACAGTGACACTCTGTTATAACTGTAACAAAGTTTAGGGAAAAGCCTACATCACAGTGAGACTCTGTTATAACTGTAACTAAGTTTAGGGAAAAGCCTACATCACAGTGACACTCTGTTATAACTGAAACTAAGTTTAGGGAAAAGCCTACATCACAGTGACACTCTGTTATAACTGTAACTAAGTTTAGGGAAAAGCCTACATCACAGTGACACTCTGTTATAACTGTAACTAAGTTTAGGGAAAAGCCTACATCACAGTGACACTCTGTTATAACTGTAACTAAGTTTAGGGAAAAGCCTACATCACAGTGACACTCTGTTATAACTGTAACTAAGTTTAGGGAAAAGCCTACATCACAGTGACACTCTGTTATAACTGAAACTACGTTTAGGGAAAAGCCAACTTCACAGTGACACTCTGTTATAACTGAAACTAAGTTTAGGGAAAAGCCTACATCACAGTGACACTCTGTTATAACTGTAACTAAGTTTAGGGAAAAGCCTACATCACAGTGACACTCTGTTATAACTGAAACTAAGTTTAGGGAAAAGCCTACATCACAGTGACACTCTGTTATAACTGTAACTAAGTTTAGGGAAAAGCCTTCATCACAGTGACACTCTGTTATAACTGTAACTAACTTTAGGGAAAAGCCTACATCACAGCGACACTCTGTGATGGCTGTAACTAAGTTTAGGGAAAAGCCTACATCACAGTGACACTCTGTTATAACTGTAACCAAGTTTAGGGAAAAGTCTTCATCAAAGTGACACTGTGTTATAACTGAATCTAAGTTTAGGGAAAAGCCTACATCACAGTGACACTCTGTTATTGCTGTAACTAAGTTTAGGGAAAAGCCTACATCACAGTGACACTCTGTTATATCTGAAACAAAGTTTAGGGAAAAGCCAAGATCACAGTGACACTCTGTTATAACTGTAACTAAGTTTAGGGAATAATCTACATCACAGTGACACTCTGTTATAACTGAAACTAAGTTTAGGGAAAATCCTACATCACAGTGACACTCTTTTATTGCTGTAACTAAGTTTACGGAAAAGCCTACATCACAGTGACACTCTGTTATAACTGTAACTAAGTTTAGGGGAAAGCCTACATCACAGTGAGACTCTGTTATGGCTGTAACTAAGTTTAGGGAAAAGCCTACATCACAGTGACACTCTGTTATAACTGAAACTAAGTTAAGGGAAAAGCCTACATCACAGTGACACTCTGTTATAACTGAAACTAAGTTTAGGGAATAGCCAACATCACAGTGACACTCTGTTATGGCTGTAACTAAGCTTAGGGAAAAGCCTACATCACAGTGACACTCTGTTATGGCTGTAACTAAGTTTAGGGAATAGTCTACATCACAGTGAGACTCTGTTATGGCTGTAACTAAGTTTAGGGAAAAGCCTACATCACAGTGACACTCTGTTATAACTGAAACTAAGTTTAGGGAAAAGCCTACATCACAGTGACACTATTATAACTGAAACTAAGTTTAGGGAAAAGCCTACATCACAGTGACATTCTGTTATAACTGAAACTAAGTTCAGGGAAAAGTCTACATCACAGTGACACTCTGTTATAACTGTAACTAAGTTTAGGGAAAAGCCTACATCACAATGACACTCTGTTATAACTGTAACTAAGTTTAGGGAAAAGCTACATCACAGTGACACTCTGTTATAACTGTAACTAAGTTTAGGGGAAAGCCTACATCACAGTGACACTCTGTTATAACTGTAACTACGTTTAGGGAAAAGCTACATCACAGTGACACTCTGTTATAACTGTAACGAAGTTTAGGGGAAAGCCTACATCACAGTGACACACTGTAATAACTGAAACTAAGTTTAGGGAAAAGCCTACATCACAGTGACACTCTGTTATAACTGAAACTAAGTTTAGGGAAAAGCCTACATCACAGTGACACTCTATTATGGCTGTAACAAAGCTTAGGGAAAAGCCTACATCACAGTGACACTCTGTTATGGCTGTAACTAAGTTTAGGGAAAAGTCTACATCACAGTGAGACACTGTTATGGCTGTAACTAAGTTTAGGGAAAAGCCTACATCACAGTGACACTCTGTTATAACTGAAACTAAGTTTAGGGAAAAGCCTACATCACAGTGACACTCTGTTATGGCTGCAACTAAGCTTAGGGAAAAGCCTACATCACAGTGACACTCTGTTATGGCTGTAACTAAGTTTAGGGAATAGTCTAAATCATAGTGAGACTCTGTTATGGCTGTAACTAAGTTTAGGGAATAGTCTAAATCATAGTGAGACTCTGTTATGGCAGAAATTAATTTTAGGGAAAAGCCTACATCACAGTGACACTCTGTTATAACTGTAACTAAGTTTAGGGAAAAGCCTACATCACAGCGACACTCTGTTATGGCTGTAACTAAGTTTAGGGAAAATCCTACATCACAGTGACGCTCTGTTATAACTGTAACTAAGTTGAGGGGAAAGCCTACATCACAGTGACACTCTGTTATAACTGAAGCTAAGTTTAGGGAAAAGCCTACATCACAGTGACACTCTGTTATTGCTGAAACTAAGTTTAGGGAAAAGCCTACATCACAGTGACACTCTGTTATTGCTGTAACTACGTTTAGGGAAAAGTCTACATCACAGTGACACTCTGTTATAACTTTAACTAAGTTTAGGGAATAGCATACATCACAGTGACACTCTGTTCTAACTGTAACTAAGTTTAGGGAAAAGCCTACATCACAGTGAGACTCTGTTATTGATGTAACTAAGTTTAGGGAAAAGCCTACATCACAATGACACTCTGTTATAACTGTAACTAAGTTTAGGGAAAAGCCTACATCACAGTGACACTCTGTTATGGCTGTAAATAAGTTTAGGGAATACTCTACATCACAGTGAGACTCTCTTATGGCTGTAACTAAGTTTAGGGAAAAGCCTACATCACAGTGACACTCTGTTGTGGCTGTAACTAAGTTTAGGGAAAAGCCTACATCACAGTGACACTCTGTTATAACTGAAACTAAGTTTAGGGAAAAGCCTACATCACAGAGACACTCTGTTATGGCTGTAACTAAGTTTAGGGAAAAGCCGACATCACAGTGACACTCTGTTATATCTGAAACTAAGGATAGGAAAATCCTACATCACAGTGACACTCTGTTATTGCTGTAACTAAGTTTAGGGAAAAGCCTACATCACAGTGACACTCTGTTATAACTGTAACTAAGTTTAGGGAAAAGCCTACATCACAGCGACACTCTGTTATGGCTGTAACTAAGTTCAGGGAAAAGCCTACATCACAGTGACACTCTGTTATAACTGTAACTAAGTTTAGGGAAAAGCCTACATCACAGTGACACTCTGTTATAACTGAAACTAAGTTTAGGGAAAAGCCAACATCACAGTGACACTCTGTAACTGCTGTAACTAAGTTTAGGGAAAAGCCAACATCACAGTGACACTCTGTTATAACTGTAACTAAGTTTAGGGAAAAGTCTACATCACAGTGACACTCTGTTATAACTGTAACTAAGGTTAGGGAAAAGCCTACATCACAGCGACACTCTGTTATGGCTGTAACTAAGTTTAGGGAAAAGCCTACATCACAGTGACACTCTGTTATAACTGTAACTAAGTTTAGGGAAAAGCCTACCTCACAGTGACACTCTGTTATAACTGAAACTAAGTTTACCGAAAAGCCTACATCACAGTGACACTCTGTTATTGCTGTAACTAAGTTTAGGGAAAATCCTACATCACAGTGACACTCTGTTATAACTGTAACTAAGTTTAGAAAAAAGTCTACATCACAGTGGCACTCTGTTATAACTGTAACTAAGTTTAGGGAATAGCCTACATCACAGTGACACTCTGTTATGGCTGTAACTAAGCTTAGGGAAAAGCCTACATCATAGTGACACTCTGTTATAACTGAAACTAAGTTTAGGGAAAATCCTACATCACAGTGACACTCTGTTATAACTGTAACTAAGTTTAGGGAAAAGCCTACATCACAGTGACACTCTGTTATGGCTGTAACTAAGTTTAGGGAAAAGCCTACATCACAGTGACACTCTGCTATAACTGAAACTAAGTTTAGGGAAAAGCCAACATCACAGCGACACTCTGTTATGGCTGTAACTAAGTTTAGGGAAAAGCCTACATCACAGTGACACTCTGTTATAACTGAAACTTTGTTCAGTGAAAATCCGACATCACAGTGACACTCTGTTATAACTGAAACTAAGTTTAAGGAAAAGCCTACATCACAGTGACACTCTGTTATAACTGTAACTAAGTTTAGGGAAAAGTTTACATCACAGTGACACTCTGTTATAACTGTAACTAAGTTTAGGGAATAGCCTACATCACAGTGACACTCTGTTATGGCTGTAACAAAGCTTAGGGAAAAGCCTACATCACAGTGACACTCTGTTATAACTGAAATTAAGTTTAGGGAAAATCCTACATCACAGTGACACTCTGTTATAACTGTAACTAAGTTTAGGGAAAAGCCTACATCACAGTGACACTCTGTTATGGCTGTAACTAAGTTTAGGGAAAAGCCTACATCACAGTGACACTCTGTTATAACTGAAACTAAGTTTAGGGAAAACCCAACATCACAGCGACACTCTGTTATGGCTGTAACTGCGTTTAGGGAAAAGCCTACATCACAGTGACACTCTGTTATAACTGAAACTAAGTTTAGGGAAAAGCCTACATCACAGTGACACTCTGTTATAACTGAAACTAAGTTTAGGGAAAAGCCTACATCACAGTGACAGTCTGTTATAACTGAAACTAAGTTTAGGGAAAAGCCTACATCACAGTGACACTCTGTTATTACTGTAACTAAGTTTAGGGAAAAGCCTACATCACAGTGACACTCTGTTATAACTGAAACTAAATTAAGGGAAAAGCCTACATCACAGTGACACTCTGTTATAACTGTAACTAAGTTTAGGGAAAAGCCTACATCACAGTGACACTCTGTTATAACTGAAACTAAGTTTAGGGAAAAGCCGACATCACAGTGACACTCTGTTATAACTGCAACTAAGTTTAGGGAAAAGCCTACATCACAGTGACACTCTGTTATGGCTGTAACTAAGTTTAGGGAATAGTCTACATCACAGTGAGACTCTGTTATGGCTGTAAATAAGTATAGGGAAAAGCCTACATCACAGTGACACTCTGTTATAGCTGTAACTATGTTTAGGGAAAAGCCTACATCAGAGTGACACTCTGTTATAACTGTAACTAAGTTTAGGGAAAAGCCGACATCACAGTGACACTCTGTTATGGCTGTAACTAAGTTTAGGGAAAAGCCTACATCACAGTGACACTCTCTTATTACTGTAACTAAGTTTAGGGAAAAGCCTACATAACAGTGACACTCTGTTATAACTGAAACTAAATTTAGGGAAAAGCCTACATCACAGTGACACTCTGTTATTGCTGTAACTAAGTTTAGGGAAAAGCCTACATCACAGTGACACTCTGTTATAACTGTAACTAAGTTTAGGGAATAGACTACATCACAGTGACACTCTGTTATGGCTGTAACTAAGCTTAGGGAAAAGCCAACATCACAGTGACACTCTGTTATGGCTGTAACTAAGTTTAGGGAATAGTCTAAATCATAGTGAGACTCTGTTATGGCTGAAATTAATTTTAGGGAAAAGCCTACATCACAGTGACACTCTGTTATAACTGATACTAAGTTTAGGGAAAAGCCAACATCACAGCGACACTCTGTTATGGCTGTAACTAAGTTTAGGGAAAAGCGTACATCACAGTGACACTCTGTTATAACTGAAACTATGTTCAGTGAAAATCCTACATCACAGTGACACTCTGTTATAACTGAAACTAAGTTTAAGGAAAAGCCTACATCACAGTGACACTCTGTTATAACTGTAACTAAGTTTAGGGAAAAGTCTACATCACAGTGACACTCTGTTATAACTGTAACTAAGTTTAGGGAATAGCCTACATCACAGTGACACTCTGTTATGGCTGTAACAAAGCTTAGGGAAAAGCCTACATCACAGTGACACTCTGTTATAACTGAAATTAAGTTTAGGGAAAATCCTACATCACAGTGACACTCTGTTATAACTGTAACTAAGTTTAGGGAAAAGCCTACATCACAGTGACACTCTGTTATGGCTGTAACTAAGTTTAGGGAAAAGCCTACATCACAGTGACACTCTGTTATAACTGAAACTAAGTTTAGGGAAAAGCCAACATCACAGCGACACTCTGTTATGGCTGTAACTGCGTTTAGGGAAAAGCCTACATCACAGTGACACTCTGTTATAACTGAAACTAAGTTTAGGGAAAAGCCTACATCACAGTGACACTCTGTTATAACTGAAACTAAGTTTAGGGAAAAGCCTACAACACGGTGACACTCTGTTATAACTGAAACTAAGTTAAGGGAAAAGCCTACATCACAGTGACACTCTGTTATTACTGTAACTAAGTTTAGGGAAAAGCCTACATCACAGTGACACTCTGTTATAACTGAAACTAAGTTTAGGGAAAAGCCTACATCACAGTGACACTCTGTTATAACTGTAACTAAGTTTAGGGAAAAGCCTACATCACAGTGACACTCTGATATGGCTGTAACTAAGTTTAGGGAATAGTCTACATCACAGTGAGACTCTGTTATGGCTGTAACTAAGTTTAGGGAAAAGCCTACATCACAGTGACACTCTGTTATAGCTGTAACTATGTTTAGGGAAAAGCCTACATCACAGTGACACTCTGTTATAACTGTAACTAAGTTTAGGGAAAAGCCGACATCACAGTGACACTCTGTTATGGCTGTAACTAAGTTTAGGGAAAAGCCTACATCACAGTGACACTCTGTTATAACTGTAACTAAGTTTAGGGAAAAGCCTACATCACAGTGACACTCTGTTATAACTGTAACTAAGTTTACGGAATAGCCTACATCACAGTGACACTCTGTTATAACTGTAACTAAGTTGAGGGAATAGCCTACATCACAGTGACACTCTGTTATGGCTGTAACTAAGTTTAGGGAAAAGCGTACATCACAGTGACACTCTGTTATGGCTGTAACTAAGTTTAGGGAATAGTCTACATCACAGTGAGACTCTGTTATGGCTGTAACTAAGTTTAGGGAAAAGCCTACATCACAGTGACACTCTGTTATAACAAAAACTAAGTTTAGGGAAAAGACTACATCACAGTGACACTATCATAACTGAAAGTAAGTTTAGGCAAAAGCCTAAATCACAGTGACACTCTGTTATAACTGTAACTAAGTTTAGGGAAAAGCCTACATCACAGTGACACTCTGTTATTGCTGTAACTAAGTTTAGGGGAAAGTCTACATCACAGTGACACTCTGTTATAACTGTAACTAAGTTTAGGGAATAGCCTACATCACAGTGACACTCTGTTATGGCTGTAACTAAGCTTAGGGATAAGCCTACATCACAGTGACACTCTGTTATAACTGAAACTAAGTTTAGGGAAAATCCTACATCACAGTGACACTCTGTAATTGCTGTAACTATGTTTAGGGAAAAGCCTACATCACAGTGACACTCTGTTATAACTGTAACTAAGTTTAGGGAAAAGCCTACATCACAGCGACACTCTGTTATGGCTGTAACTAAGTTTAGGGAAAAGCCTACATCACAGGGACACTCTGTTATAACTGTAACTAAGTTTAGGGAAAAGCCTACATCACAGTGACACTCTGTTATAACTGAAACTAAGTTTAGGGAAAAGCCTACATCACAGTGACACTCTGTTATAACTGTAAATAAGTTTAGGGTAAAGCCTACATCACAGTGACACTCTGTTATATCTGAAACTAGGTTTAGGGAAAAGCCTACATCACAGTGACACTCTGTTATAACTGTAACTAAGTTCAGGGAATAGTCTACATCACAGTGACACTCTGTTATGGCTGTAACTAAGGTTAGGGAAAAGCCTACATCACAGTGACACTCAGTTATTACTGTAACTAAGTTTAGGGAAAAGCCTACATCACAGTGACACTCTGTTATAACTGAAACTAAGTTTAGGGAAAAGCCTACATCACAGTGACACTCTGTTATAACTGTAACTAAGTTTAGGGAAAAGACTACATCACAGTGACACTCTGTTATAACTGAAACTAAGTTTAGGGAAAAGACAACATCACAGTGACACTCTGTTATAACTGTAACTAAGTTTAGGGAAAAGCCTACATCACAGTGACACTCTGTTATGGCTGTAACTAAGTTTAGGGAATAGTCTACATCACAGTGAGACTCTGTTATGGCTGTAAATAAGTATAGGGAAAAGCCTACATCACAGTGACACTCTGTTATAGCTGTAACTATGTTTAGGGAAAAGCCTACATCACAGTGACACTCTGTTATAACTGTAACTAAGTTTAGGGAAAAGCCGACATCACAGTGACACTCTGTTATGGCTGTAACTAAGTTTAGGGAAAAGCCGACATCACAGTGACACTCTGTTATTACTGTAACTAAGTTTAGGGAAAAGCCTACATAACAGTGACACTCTGTTATAACTGAAACTAAATTTAGGGAAAAGCCTACATCACAGTGACACTCTGTAATTGAAGTAACTAAGTTTAGGGAAAAGCCTACATCACAGTGACACTCTGTTATAACTGTAACTAAGTTTAGGGATAAGCCTACATCACAGTGACACTCTGTTATAACTGAAACTAAGTTTAGGGAAAAGCCTACATCACAGTGACACTCTGTTATAACTGAAACTAAGTTTAGGGAAAAGCCGACATCACAGTGACACTCTGTTATAACTGAAACTAAGGTTAGGGAAAATCCTACATCACAGTGACACTCTGTTATTGCTATAACTAAGTTTAGGGAAAAGCCTACATCACAGTGACACTCTGTTATAACTGTAACTAAGTTTAGGGAAAAGTCTACATCACAGTGACACTCTGTTATAACTGTAACTAAGTTTAGGGAAAAGCCTACATCACAGCGACACTCTGTTATGGCTGTAACTAAGTTTAGGGAAAAGCCTACATCACAGTGACACACTGTTATAACTGTAACTAAGTTTAGGGAAAAGCCTACATCACAGTGACACTCTGTTATAACTGAAACTAAGTTTACCGAAAAGCCTAAATCACAGTGACACTCTGTTATTGCTGTAACTAAGTTTAGGGAAAATCCTACATGACAGTGACACTCTGTTATAACTGTAACTAAGTTTAGAAAAAAGTCTACATCACAGTGGCACTCTGTTATAACTGTAACTAAGTTTAGGGAATAGCCTACATCACAGTGACACTCTGTTATGGCTGCAACTAAGCTTAGGGAAAAGCCTACATCACAGTGACACTCTGGTATAACTGAAACTAAGTTTAGGGAAAATCCTACATCACAGTGACACTCTGTTATGGCTGTAACTAAGCTTAGGGAAAAGCCGACATCACAGTGACACTCTGTTATGGCTGAAACTAAGTTTAGGGAAACGCCTACATCACAGTGACACTCTGTTATAACTGAAACTAAGTTTAGGGAAAAGCCAACATCACAGCGACACTCTGTTATGGCTGTAACTAAGTTTAGGGAAAAGCCTACATCACAGTGACACTCTGTTATGGCTGTAACTAAGTTTAGGGAAAAGCCTACATCACAGTGACACTCTGTTATAACTGTAACTAAGTTTAGGGAAAAGCCTACCTCACAGTGACACTCTGTTATAACTGAAACTAAGTTTACCGAAAAGCCTACATCACAGTGACACTCTGTTATTGCTGTAACTAAGTTTAGGGAAAATCCTACATCACAGTGACACTCTGTTATAACTGTAACTAAGTTTAGAAAAAAGTCTACATCACAGTGGCACTCTGTTATAACTGTAACTAAGTTTAGGGAATAGCCTACATCACAGTGACACTCTGTTATGGCTGTAACTAAGCTTAGGGAAAAGCCTACATCATAGTGACACTCTGTTATAACTGAAACTAAGTTTAGGGAAAATCCTACATCACAGTGACACTCTGTTATAACTTTAACTAAGTTTAGGGAAAAGCCTACATCACAGTGACACTCTGTTATGGCTGTAACTAAGTTTAGGGAAAAGCCTACATCACAGTGACACTCTGCTATAACTGAAACTAAGTTTAGGGAAAAGCCAACATCACAGCGACACTCTGTTATGGCTGTAACTAAGTTTAGGGAAAAGCCTACATCACAGTGACACTCTGTTATAACTGAAACTATGTTCAGTGAAAATCCGACATCACAGTGACACTCTGTTATAACTGAAACTAAGTTTAAGGAAAAGCCTACATCACAGTGACACTCTGTTATAACTGTAACTAAGTTTAGGGAAAAGTTTACATCACAGTGACACTCTGTTATAACTGTAACTAAGTTTAGGGAATAGCCTACATCACAGTGACACTCTGTTATGGCTGTAACAAAGCTTAGGGAAAAGCCTACATCACAGTGACACTCTGTTATAACTGAAATTAAGTTTAGGGAAAATCCTACATCACAGTGACACTCTGTTATAACTGTAACTAAGTTTAGGGAAAAGCCTACATCACAGTGACACTCTGTTATGGCTGTAACTAAGTTTAGGGAAAAGCCTACATCACAGTGACACTCTGTTATAACTGAAACTAAGTTTAGGGAAAACCCAACATCACAGCGACACTCTGTTATGGCTGTAACTGCGTTTAGGGAAAAGCCTACATCACAGTGACACTCTGTTATAACTGAAACTAAGTTTAGGGAAAAGCCTACATCACAGTGACACTCTGTTATAACTGAAACTAAGTTTAGGGAAAAGCCTACATCACAGTGACAGTCTGTTATAACTGAAACTAAGTTTAGGGAAAAGCCTACATCACAGTGACACTCTGTTATTACTGTAACTAAGTTTAGGGAAAAGCCTACATCACAGTGACACTCTGTTATAACTGAAACTAAGTTAAGGGAAAAGCCTACATCACAGTGACACTCTGTTATAACTGTAACTAAGTTTAGGGAAAAGCCTACATCACAGTGACACTCTGTTATAACTGAAACTAAGTTTAGGGAAAAGCCTACATCACAGTGACACTCTGTTATGGCTGTAACTAAGTTTAGGGAATAGTCTAAATCATAGTGAGACTCTGTTATGGCTGAAATTAATTTTAGGGAAAAGCCTACATCACAGTGACACTCTGTTATAACTGATACTAAGTTTAGGGAAAAGCCAACATCACAGCGACACTCTGTTATGGCTGTAACTAAGTTTAGGGAAAAGCCTACATCACAGTGACACTCTGTTATAACTGAAACTATGTTCAGTGAAAATCCTACATCACAGTGACACTCTGTTATAACTGAAACTAAGTTTAAGGAAAAGCCTACATCACAGTGACACTCTGTTATAACTGTAACTAAGTTTAGGGAAAAGTCTACATCACAGTGACACTCTGTTATAACTGTAACTAAGTTTAGGGAATAGCCTACATCACAGTGACACTCTGTTATGGCTGTAACAAAGCTTAGGGAAAAGCCTACATCACAGTGACACTCTGTTATAACTGAAATTAAGTTTAGGGAAAATCCTACATCACAGTGACACTCTGTTATAACTGTAACTAAGTTTAGGGAAAAGCCTACATCACAGTGACACTCTGTTATGGCTGTAACTAAGTTTAGGGAAAAGCCTACATCACAGTGACACTCTGTTATAACTGAAACTAAGTTTAGGGAAAAGCCAACATCACAGCGACACTCTGTTATGGCTGTAACTGCGTTTAGGGAAAAGCCTACATCACAGTGACACTCTGTTATAACTGAAACTAAGTTTAGGGAAAAGCCTACATCACAGTGACACTCTGTTATAACTGAAACTAAGTTTAGGGAAAAGCCTACATCACAGTGACACTCTGTTATAACTGTAACTAAGTTTAGGGAAAAGCCTACATCACAGTGACACTCTGTTATGGCTGTAACTAAGTTTAGGGAATAGTCTACATCACAGTGAGACTCTGTTATGGCTGTAACTAAGTTTAGGGAAAAGCCTACATCACAGTGACACTCTGTTATAGCTGTAACTATGTTTAGGGAAAAGCCTACATCACAGTGACACTCTGTTATAACTGTAACTAAGTTTAGGGAAAAGCCGACATCACAGTGACACTCTGTTATGGCTGTAACTAAGTTTAGGGAAAAGCCTACATCACAGTGACACTCTGTTATAACTGTAACTAAGTTTAGGGAAAAGCCTACATCACAGTGACACTCTGTTATAACTGTAACTAAGTTTACGGAAAAGCCTACATCACAGTGACACTCTGTTATAACTGTAACTAAGTTGAGGGAATAGCCTACATCACAGTGACACTCTGTTATGGCTGTAACTAAGTTTAGGGAAAAGCGTACATCACAGTGACACTCTGTTATGGCTGTAACTAAGTTTAGGGAATAGTCTACATCACAGTGAGACTCTGTTATGGCTGTAACTAAGTTTAGGGAAAAGCCTACATCACAGTGACACTCTGTTATAACAAAAACTAAGTTTAGGGAAAAGCCTACATCACAGTGACACTATCATAACTGAAAGTAAGTTTAGGCAAAAGCCTAAATCACAGTGACACTCTGTTATAACTGTAACTAAGTTTAGGGAAAAGCCTACATCACAGTGACACTCTGTTATTGCTGTAACTAAGTTTAGGGGAAAGTCTACATCACAGTGACACTCTGTTATAACTGTAACTAAGTTTAGGGAATAGCCTACATCACAGTGACACTCTGTTATGGCTGTAACTAAGCTTAGGGATAAGCCTACATCACAGTGACACTCTGTTATAACTGAAACTAAGTTTAGGGAAAATCCTACATCACAGTGACACTCTGTAATTGCTGTAACTATGTTTAGGGAAAAGCCTACATCACAGTGACACTCTGTTATAACTGTAACTAAGTTTAGGGAAAAGCCTACATCACAGCGACACTCTGTTATGGCTGTAACTAAGTTTAGGGAAAAGCCTACATCACAGTGACACTCTGTTATAACTGTAACTAAGTTTAGGGAAAAGCCTACATCACAGTGACACTCTGTTATAACTGAAACTAAGTTTAGGGAAAAGCCTACATCACAGTGACACTCTGTTATAACTGTAAATAAGTTTAGGGAAAAGCCTACATCACAGTGACACTCTGTTATATCTGAAACTAGGTTTAGGGAAAAGCCTACATCACAGTGACACTCTGTTATAACTGTAACTAAGTTCAGGGAATAGTCTACATCACAGTGACACTCTGTTATGGCTGTAACTAAGGTTAGGGAAAAGCCTACATCACAGTGACACTCAGTTATTACTGTAACTAAGTTTAGGGAAAAGCCTACATCACAGTGACACTCTGTTATAACTGAAACTAAGTTTAGGGAAAAGCCTACATCACAGTGACACTCTGTTATAACTGTAACTAAGTTTAGGGAAAAGACTACATCACAGTGACACTCTGTTATAACTGAAACTAAGTTTAGGGAAAAGACAACATCACAGTGACACTCTGTTATAACTGTAACTAAGTTTAGGGAAAAGCCTACATCACAGTGACACTCTGTTATGGCTGTAACTAAGTTTAGGGAATAGTCTACATCACAGTGAGACTCTGTTATGGCTGTAAATAAGTATAGGGAAAAGCCTACATCACAGTGACACTCTGTTATAGCTGTAACTATGTTTAGGGAAAAGCCTACATCACAGTGACACTCTGTTATAACTGTAACTAAGTTTAGGGAAAAGCCGACATCACAGTGACACTCTGTTATGGCTGTAACTAAGTTTAGGGAAAAGCCTACATCACAGTGACACTCTGTTATTACTGTAACTAAGTTTAGGGAAAAGCCTACATAACAGTGACACTCTGTTATAACTGAAACAAAATTTAGGGAAAAGCCTACATCACAGTGACACTCTGTTATTGCTGTAACTAAGTTTAGGGAAAAGCCTACATCACAGTGACACTCTGTTATAACTGTAACTAAGTTTAGGGAATAGACTACATCACAGTGACACTCTGTTATGGCTGTAACTAAGCTTAGGGAAAAGCCTACATCACAGTGACACTCTGTTATGGCTGTAACTAAGTTTAGGGAATAGTCTAAATCATAGTGAGACTCTGTTATGGCTGAAATTAATTTTAGGGAAAAGCCTACATCACAGTGACACTCTGTTATAACTGATACTAAGTTTAGGGAAAAGCCAACATCACAGCGACACTCTGTTATGGCTGTAACTAAGTTTAGGGAAAAGCCTACATCACAGTGACACTCTGTTATAACTGAAACTATGTTCAGTGAAAATCCTACATCACAGTGACACTCTGTTATAACTGAAACTAAGTTTAAGGAAAAGCCTACATCACAGTGACACTCTGTTATAACTGTAACTAAGTTTAGGGAAAAGTCTACATCACAGTGACACTCTGTTATAACTGTAACTAAGTTTAGGGAATAGCCTACATCACAGTGACACTCTGTTATGGCTGTAACAAAGCTTAGGGAAAAGCCTACATCACAGTGACACTCTGTTATAACTGAAATTAAGTTTAGGGAAAATCCTACATCACAGTGACACTCTGTTATAACTGTAACTAAGTTTAGGGAAAAGCCTACATCACAGTGACACTCTGTTATGGCTGTAACTAAGTTTAGGGAAAAGCCTACATCACAGTGACACTCTGTTATAACTGTAACTAAGTTTACGGAAAAGCCTACATCACAGTGACACTCTGTTATAACTGTAACTAAGTTGAGGGAATAGCCTACATCACAGTGACACTCTGTTATGGCTGTAACTAAGTTTAGGGAAAAGCGTACATCACAGTGACACTCTGTTATGGCTGTAACTAAGTTTAGGGAATAGTCTACATCACAGTGAGACTCTGTTATGGCTGTAACTAAGTTTAGGGAAAAGCCTACATCACAGTGACACTCTGTTATAACAAAAACTAAGTTTAGGGAAAAGCCTACATCACAGTGACACTATCATAACTGAAAGTAAGTTTAGGCAAAAGCCTAAATCACAGTGACACTCTGTTATAACTGTAACTAAGTTTAGGGAAAAGCCTACATCACAGTGACACTCTGTTATTGCTGTAACTAAGTTTAGGGGAAAGTCTACATCACAGTGACACTCTGTTATAACTGTAACTAAGTTTAGGGAATAGCCTACATCACAGTGACACTCTGTTATGGCTGTAACTAAGCTTAGGGATAAGCCTACATCACAGTGACACTCTGTTATAACTGAAACTAAGTTTAGGGAAAATCCTACATCACAGTGACACTCTGTAATTGCTGTAACTATGTTTAGGGAAAAGCCTACATCACAGTGACACTCTGTTATAACTGTAACTAAGTTTAGGGAAAAGCCTACATCACAGCGACACTCTGTTATGGCTGTAACTAAGTTTAGGGAAAAGCCTACATCACAGTGACACTCTGTTATAACTGTAACTAAGTTTAGGGAAAAGCCTACATCACAGTGACACTCTGTTATAACTGAAACTAAGTTTAGGGAAAAGCCTACATCACAGTGACACTCTGTTATAACTGTAAATAAGTTTAGGGAAAAGCCTACATCACAGTGACACTCTGTTATATCTGAAACTAGGTTTAGGGAAAAGCCTACATCACAGTGACACTCTGTTATAACTGTAACTAAGTTCAGGGAATAGTCTACATCACAGTGACACTCTGTTATGGCTGTAACTAAGGTTAGGGAAAAGCCTACATCACAGTGACACTCAGTTATTACTGTAACTAAGTTTAGGGAAAAGCCTACATCACAGTGACACTCTGTTATAACTGAAACTAAGTTTAGGGAAAAGCCTACATCACAGTGACACTCTGTTATAACTGTAACTAAGTTTAGGGAAAAGACTACATCACAGTGACACTCTGTTATAACTGAAACTAAGTTTAGGGAAAAGACAACATCACAGTGACACTCTGTTATAACTGTAACTAAGTTTAGGGAAAAGCCTACATCACAGTGACACTCTGTTATGGCTGTAACTAAGTTTAGGGAATAGTCTACATCACAGTGAGACTCTGTTATGGCTGTAAATAAGTATAGGGAAAAGCCTACATCACAGTGACACTCTGTTATAGCTGTAACTATGTTTAGGGAAAAGCCTACATCACAGTGACACTCTGTTATAACTGTAACTAAGTTTAGGGAAAAGCCGACATCACAGTGACACTCTGTTATGGCTGTAACTAAGTTTAGGGAAAAGCCGACATCACAGTGACACTCTGTTATTACTGTAACTAAGTTTAGGGAAAAGCCTACATAACAGTGACACTCTGTTATAACTGAAACTAAATTTAGGGAAAAGCCTACATCACAGTGACACTCTGTTATTGAAGTAACTAAGTTTAGGGAAAAGCCTACATCACAGTGACACTCTGTTATAACTGTAACTAAGTTTAGGGAATAGACTAGATCACAGTGACACTCTGTTATGGCTGTAACTAAGCTTAGGGAAAAGCCTACATCACAGTGACACTCTGTTATGGCTGTAACTAAGTTTAGGGAATAGTCTAAATCATAGTGAGACTCTGTTATGGCTGAAATTAATTTTAGGGAAAAGCCTACATCACAGTGACACTCTGTTATAACTGAAACTAAGTTTAGGGAAAAGCCTACATCACAGTGACACTCTGTTATAACTCTAACTAAGTTTAGGGAAAAGCCTACATCACAGTGACACTCTGTTATGGCTGTAACAAAGTATAGGGATAAGCCTACATCACAGTGACACTCTGTTATAACTGAAACTCAGTTTAGGGAAAAGCCTACATCACAGTGACACTCTGTTATAACTGAAACTAAGTTTAGGGAAAATACTACATCACAGCGACACTCTGTCATTGCTGTAACTAAGTTTAGGGAAAAGCCTACATCACAGTGACACTCTGTTATAACTGTAACTAAGTTTAGTGAAAAGCCTACATCACAGCGACACACTGTTATGGCTGTAACTAAGTTTAGGGAAAAGCCTACATCACAGTGACGCTCTGTTATAACTGTAACTAAGTTTAGGGAAAAGCCTACATCACAGTGACACTCTGTTATAACTGAAGCTAAGTTTAGGGAAAAGCCTACATCACAGTGACACTCTGTTATTGCTGAAACTAAGTTTAGGGAAAAGCCTACATCACAGTGACACTCTGTTATTGCTGTAACTACGTTTAGGGAAAAGTCTACATCACAGTGACACTCTGTTATAACTGTAACTAAGTTTAGGGAATAGCCTACATCACAGTGACACTCTGTTATAACTGTAACTAAGTTTAGGGAAAAGCATACATCACAGTGAGACTCTGTTATTGATGTAACTAAGTTTAGGGAAAAGCCTACATCACAATGACACTCTGTTATAACTGTAACTAAGTTTAGGGAAAAGCCGACATCACAGTGACACTCTGTTATGGCTGTAAATAAGTTTAGGGAATAGTCTACATCACAGTGAGACTCTCTTATGGCTGTAACTAAGTTTAGGGAAAAGCCTACATCACAGTGACACTCTGTTATAACTGAAACTAAGTTTAGGGAAAAGCCTACATCACAGCGACACTCTGTTATGGCTGTAACTAAGTTTAGGAAAAAGCCGACATCACAGTGACACTCTGTTATAACTGAAACTAAGGTTAGGGAAAATCCTACATCACAGTGACACTCTGTTATTGCTATAACTAAGTTTAGGGAAAAGCCTACATCACAGTGACACTCTGTTATAACTGTAACTAAGTTTAGGGAAAAGTCTACATCACAGTGACACTCTGTTATAACTGTAACTAAGTTTAGGGAAAAGCCTACATCACAGCGACACTCTGTTATGGCTGTAACTAAGTTTAGGGAAAAGCCTACATCACAGTGACACTCTGTTATAACTGTAACTAAGTTTAGGGAAAAGCCTACATCACAGTGACACTCTGTTATAACTGAAACTAAGTTTACCGAAAAGCCTACATCACAGTGACACTCTGTTATTGCTGTAACTAAGTTTAGGGAAAATCCTACATGACAGTGACACTCTGTTATAACTGTAACTAAGTTTAGAAAAAAGTCTACATCACAGTGGCACTCTGTTATAACTGTAACTAAGTTTAGGGAATAGCCTACATCACAGTGACACTCTGTTATGGCTGTAACTAAGCTTAGGGAAAAGCCTACATCACAGTGACACTCTGGTATAACTGAAACTAAGTTTAGGGAAAATCCTACATCACAGTGACACTCTGTTATGGCTGTAACTAAGCTTAGGGAAAAGCCGACATCACAGTGACACTCTGTTATGGCTGAAACTAAGTTTAGGGAAACGCCTACATCACAGTGACACTCTGTTATAACTGAAACTAAGTTTAGGGAAAAGCCAACATCACAGCGACACTCTGTTATGGCTGTAACTAAGTTTAGGGAAAAGCCTACATCACAGTGACACTCTGTTATAACTGTAACTAAGTTTAGGGAATAGCCTACATCACAGTGACACTCTGTTATAACTGAAACTAAGTTTAAGGAAAAGCCTACATCACAGTGCCACTCTGTTATAACTGTAACTAAGTTTAGGGAAAAGTCTACATCACAGTGACACTCTGTTATAACTGTAACTAAGTTTAGGGAATAGCCTACATCACAGTGACACTCTGTTATGGCTGTAACAAAGCTTAGGGAAAAGCCTACATCACAGTGACACTCTGTTATAACTGAAATTAAGTTTAGGGAAAATCCTACATCACAGTGACACTCTGTTATAACTGTAACTAAGTTTAGGGAAAAGCCTACATCACAGTGACACTCTGTTAGGGCTGTAACTAAGTTTAGGGAAAAGCCTACATCACAGTGACACTCTGTTATAACTGAAACTAAGTTTAGGGAAAAGCCAACATCACAGCGACACTCTGTTATGGCTGTAACTGCGTTTAGGGAAAAGCCTACATCACAGTGACACTCTGTTATAACTGAAACTAAATTTAGGGAAAAGCCTACATCACAGTGACACTCTGTTATAACTGAAACTAAGTTTAGG
>NW_027596961.1:0-120952 GCF_964194155.1 Cetorhinus maximus | reverse complement strand
ACACCACTGCCCACATCACTCCCACAGCGCTACACCACTGCCCATACCACTCCAGAAGCGCTACACCATTGGCCACATCACTCCCACAGCGTTACACCACTGCCCACACCACTCCCACAGCGCTACACCACTGCCCACACCCCTCCCACAGCTCTACCCCAGTGCCCTCACCGCTCCCACAGAGCTACACCACTGCCCACAACACTCCCACAGCACTACACCACTGCCCACACCACTCCCACAGCGCTACACCACTGCCCACAGCACTCCCACAGCGCTACACCACTGCGCACCCCACTCCCACAGCGCTACACCACTGCTCACAATACTCCCACCGCAATACACCACTGCCCATACCACTCACACAGCGCTACACCACTGCCCACACCACACCCACAGCGATACACCACTGCCCACACTACTCCCACAGCACTACACCACTGCCCATACCACTCCAGTAGCGCTACACCACTGGCCACACAACTCCCACAGCGCTACACCACTGCCCACACCACTCCACAGAGCTACACCACTCCCCTCACCACTCCCACAGCACTACACCACTACCCACACCACTCCCACATCACTACACCACTGCCCACGCCAGTCCCACAGCGCTACACCACTGCCCACACCATTCCCACAGCACTACACCACTGCCCACACCTCTCCCACAGCGCTACACCACTGCCCACACCACTCCCACAGCGCTACACCACTGCCCGCACCACTCCCAAGCGCTACACCACTGCCCACACCACTCCAGCAGCGCATCACCACTGCCCACACCACTCGCAGAGCGTTACACCAGTGCTCACACCACACCCACAGCGCTACACCACTGCCCACACCACTCCCACAGCACTACACCACTGCTCACAGCACACCCACAGCGCTACACCAGTGCCCACACCACTCCCACAGCACTACACCACTGCACACAACACTCCCATAGCGCTACACCACTGCCCAGACCACTCCCACAGCGCTAGACCACTGCCCACACCACTCCCACAGAGCTACACCACTGCCCAAACCACTCCCACAGCACTACACCACTACCCACACCACTCCCACAGCACTACAACACTGCCCACGCCAGTCCCACAGCGCTACACCACTGCCCTCACCACTCCCACAGCACTACACCACTGCCCACACCTCTCCCACAGAACTTCACCACTACCCACACCACTCACACAGCGCTACACCACTGCCCACAGCACTCCCACAGCGCTACACCACTGCTTGCACCACTCCCACAGCGCAACACCACTGCCCACACCACTCCCTCAGCGCTACACCACTGCCCACAACACTCCCACAGCCCTACACCACTGCCCACATCAACCATGCAGCGCATCACCACTGCCCACACCACTCGCAGAGCATTACACCACTGCCCAAACCAATCCCACAGCACTACACCAGTGCCCACACCACTCCCACAGCGCTACACCTCTGCCCACAACACTCCCACAGCGGTACACCACTGCTCACACCACAGCCACAGCGCTACACCACTTCCCACACCACTCCCGCAGCATTACACCACTTCACACAACACTGCCACAGCGCTACACCACTGCCCGCACCAGTCCCACAGCACTACACCACTGCACACACGATTCCCACAGCTCTACACCACAGACCCAACCAATCCCAATGCGCTACACAAATGCCCACACCACTACCACAGCGCTACACCACTGCCCAAACCACTCCCACAGCGCCTCAGCATTGCCCACACCACTCCCACAGCGCTACACCACTTCCGTCACCACTCCCGAAGCGCTACACCACTGCCCACACCACTCCCGCAGCGCTACACCACTGCCCACATCACTCCCACAGCGCTACACCACTGCCCACACCGCTCCCACAGCACTACAACACAACCCATAACACTCCCACAGCGCTACACCACTGCCCACACCACTCCCACAGCGCTACACCACTGTCCACACCACTCCCACAGCGCTACACCACTGCCCACACCATTCCAACAGCCCTACACCACTGCCCACACCACTCCCACAGCGCTACACCACATCCCACCCCACTCCCACAGCGCTACACCACTGCCCACAATACTACCAACGCAATACACCACTGCCCATACCACTCCCACAGCGCTACACTACTGCCCGCACCACTCCCACAGCACTACACAACTGCACTCAACACTCCCACAGCGCTACACCACTGCCCACACCACTCCCACAGCGCTACACCACTGCCCACACCAGTTCCACAGCGCTACACCACTGGCCACACCACTCCCACATCACTACACCACTGCCCATACCACCCCAGTAGCGCTACACCAATGGCCACACCACTCCCACAGCGCTACACCACTGCTCACACCACACCCACAGCGCTACACCACTACACACACCACTCCCACAGCGCTACACCACTGCTCACACCACTCCCACAGCGCTACACCACTACACACACCACTCCCACAGCGCTACACCACTGCTCACACCACTCCCACAGCGCTACACCACTGCCCACACCACTCCCACAGCGCTACACCACTGCTCACACCACACCCACAGCGCTACACCACTACACACACCACTCCCACAGCGCTACACCACTGCTCACACCACTCCCACAGCGCTACACCACTGCCCACACCACTCCCACAGCGCTACACCACTGCCCACACCACTCGCACAGCGCTACACCACTGCCCACACAACTCCCACTGCGTTACACCACTGCACACACCACTCCCACAGCGCTACACCTCTGCCCACATCACTCCCACAGCGCTACACCACTGCCCATACCACTCCAGGAGCGCTACACCACTGGCCACATCACTCTCACAGCGTTACACCACTGCCCACACCACTCCCACAGCGCTACACCACTGCCCACATCACTCCCACAGCGCTACACCACTGCCCATACCACTCCAGTAGCGCTACGCCACTGGCCACATCACTCCCACAGCGCTACACCACTGCCCACACCCCTCCCACAGCTCTACCCCAGAGCCCTCACCGCTCCCACAGAGCTGCACCACTGCCCACAACACTCCCACAGCGCTACACCACTACCCACACCACTCCCACAGCGCTACACCACTGCACAAGCCAGTCCCACTGCGCTACACCACTGCCCACACCACTCCCACAGCGCTACACCACTGCCCACAGCGCTCCCACAGCGCTACACCACTGCCCACACCACTCCAACAGCACTACACCACTGCCCACACCACTCCCACAGCACTACACAACTGCACTCACCACTCCCACAGCGCTACACCACTGCCCACACCACACCCACAGCGCTACACCACTGCCCACACTACTCCCACAGCACTACACCACTGCCCATACCAATCCAGTAGCGCTACACCACAGGCCACACAACTCCCACAGCGCTACACCACTGCCCACACCACTCCCACAGAGCTAAACCACTGCCCAAACCACTCCCACAGCACTACACCACTACCCGCACCACTCCCACAGCACTACACCACTGCCCACGGCAGCCCAACAGCGCTACACCACTGCCCACACCACTCCCACAGCACTACACCACTGCCCACACCTCTCCCACAGCGCTACACCACTGCCCACACCACTCCCACAGCGCTACACCACTGCCCGCACCACTCCCAAGCGCTACACCACTGCCCACACCACTCCCAAAGCGCTACTCCACTGCCCGCACTACTCCCAAGCGCTACACCACTGCCCACACCACTCCCACAGCACTACACCACTGCACACAACACTCCCATAGTGCTACACCACTGCCCACAACACTCCCACAGCACTACATCACTGCCCACACCACTCCCACAGCGCTACACCACTGCCCACACCACTCCCACAGAGCTACACCACTGCCCTCACCACTCCCACAGCACTACACCACTACACACACCACTCCCACAGCAACACACCACTGCCCACACCAGTCCCACAGCGCTACACCATTGCCTCACCACTCCCAAAGCACTACACCACTGCCCACACCACTCCCACAGAACTACACCACTACCCACACAACTCACACAGCGCTACACCACTGCCCACACCACTCCCACAGCGCTACTCCACTGCCCGCACCACTCCCACAGCGCTACACCACTGCCCACACCACTCCCACAGCGCTACACCACTGCCCACAACACTCCCACAACCCTACACCACTGCCCACACCACCCAAGCAGCGCATCACCACTGCCCACACCACTCGCAGAGCATTACACCACTGCCCACACCAATCCCACAGCACTACACCAATGCCCACACCACTCCCACAGCGCTACACCACTGCTCACAACACTCCCACAGCGGTACACAACTGCTCACACCACACCCACAGCGCTACACCACTTCCCACACCACTCCCGCAGCATTACACCACTTCACACCTCACTCCCACAGCGCTACACCACTGCCCACACAACCCCCACAGCGCTACAACACTGCCCACACCAGACCCACAGCACTACACCACTGCACACACCATTCCCACAGCGCTACACCACAGACCCAACCAATCCCAAAGCGCTACACAACTGCCCACACCACTCCCACAGCGCAACACCACTGCCCACACCACTTCCACAGCGCTACACCACTGCCGACACCACTCCCACAGCGCTACACCACTGCACACTCCATTCCCACAGCGCTACACCACTGCCCACACCACTCCCTCAGCGCTACACCACTGCCCATACCACTCCAGTAGCGCTACACCACTGGCCACATCACTCCCACAGCGTTACACGAAAGACCCAACCAATCCCAAAGCGCTACACAACTGCCCACACCACTCCCACAGTGCAACACCACTGCCCACACCACTTCCACAGCGCTACACCACTGCCCACACCACTCCCACAGCGCTACACCACTGCACACACCATTCCCACAGCGCTACACCACTGCCCGCACCACTCCCACAGCACTACACCACAACCCACAACAGTCCCACGGCGCTACACCACTGCCCACACCACTCCCACAGCTCTACACCACTGCCCACACCACTCCCTCAGCGCTACACCACTGCCCACACCACTCCCTTAGCGCTACACCACTGCCCATACCACTCCAGTAGCGCTACACCACTGCCCACACCAGTCCCACAGCACTACACCACTGCGTACACCACTCCCACAGCACTACACCACTGCCCACACCACTCCCACAGCGCTACACCACTGCCCACAGCACTCCCACAGCGCTACACCACTACCCACAACACTCCCACAGCGCTACACCACTGCCCACACCACTCCCGCAGCGCTACACCACTGCCCACACCACTCCCTCAGCGCTACACCACTGCCCACACCACTCCCACTGCGTTACACCACTGCCCACACCGCTCCCACAGCGCTACACGACTGCCCACATCACTCCCACAGCGCTACACCACTGCCCATACCACTCCAGTAGCGCTACACCACTGGCCACATCACTCCGTCAGCGTTACACCACTTCCCACACCACTCCCACAGCGCTACACCACTGCCCACACACCTCCCACAGCTCTACCCCAGTGCCCTCACCGCTCCCACAGAGCTACACCACTGCCCACACCACTCCCACAGCGCTACACCACTGCCCACACCACTCCCACAGCACTACACCACAACCCACAACACTCCCACAGCGCTACACCACTGTCCACACCACTCCCACAGCGCTACACCACTGCCCACAACATTCCAACAGCACTACACCACTGCACACCCCACTCCCACAGCGCTACACCACTTCCCACCCCACTCCCACAGCGCTACACCACTGCCCACGATACTCCCACCGCAATACACCACTGCCCATACCACTCCAACAGCGCTACACCACTGCCCACACCACTCCCACAGCACTACACAACTGCACTCAACACTCCCACAGCGCTACACCACTGCCCACACCACTCCCACAGCGCTACACCACTGCCCACACCAGTTCCACAGCGCTACACCACTGGCCACACCACTCCCACAGCACTACACCTCTGCCAATACCACTCCAGTAGCGCTACACCACTGGCCACACCACTCCCACAGAGCTAGACCACTGCCCACGCCAATCCCAGAGCAACACACCACTGCCCGCACCACTCCCACAGCGCTACACCACTGCCCACAACACTCCCACAGCGCTACACCACTGCCCACACCACTCCCACAGCGCTACACCACTGCCCACAACACTCCCACAGCACTACACCACTGCCCACACCACTCCCACAGCGCTACACCACTGCCCACCCCACTCCCACTGCGCTTCACCACTGCCCATACCACTCCCACAGCGCTACACCACTGCCCACTGCACCACCACAGCGTTACACCACTGCCCACACCACTCCCACAGAGCTAGACCACTGCCCACACCAATCCCAGAGCAACACACCACTGCCCGCACCACTCCCACAGCGCTACACCGCTGCCCACACCACTCCCCCAGCTCTACACCACTGCCCAAACCACTCCCACAGCACTACACCCCTGCCCACAACACTCCCACAGCGCTACACCCCTCCCCACATCACTCCCACAGAGCTAGACCACTGCTCACACCACTCCCACAGAGCTAGACCACTGCCCACACCACTCCCACAGCACTACACCACAGCCAACACCACTCCCACAGCGCTACACCACTGCCCACACCACTTTCAAAGCGCTACACCACTGCCCACACCACTTTCAAAGCGCTACACCACAACCCACACCACTCCCAGAGCGCTACACCCCTGCCCACACCACTCCCACAGCGCTACACCAAAACCCACACCACTCCCACAGAGCTAGATCACTGCCCGCACCACTCCCACAGCGCTACACCACTGCCCACACCACTCCCACCGCGCTACACCACTGCCTACACCACTCCCACAGCACTACTCCACTGCCCTCAGCACTCCCACAGCGCTAAGCTACTACCCGCACCACTCCCACATCTCTAGATCACTGCCCACACCACACCCCCACCACTCCCACAGCGTTACACCACTGCCCACACCACTCCCAAAGCGCCATACCACTGCAAACAACACTCCCACAGCGCGACACCACAACCCACACCACTCCCACAGCTGTTCAAGACAACCCACAACACTCCCACATCGCTACACCAATGCCCACGCCACTCCCACAACACTACACCACAACCCACACCACACCCACAGCGCTACACCACTGCCCACACCACTCCCAAAGCACTACACCACAACCCACACCACACCCAAAGCACTACAACCCTGCCCACACCACTCCCACAGCGCTACACCCCTGCCCACACCACTCCCACAGAACTGAACCACAACCCACACCACTCCCACAGCGCTACACCACAACCCACATCACTCCCACAGCACTACACCACTGCCCACACCAAGCCCACAGCATTACACCACTGCACACACCACTCCCACAGCGCTACACCACTGCCCACACCACTCCCACAGCGCTACACCACTGCTCACATCTCTCCCACAGCGCTACACCACTGCCCACACCGCTCCCACAGCACTACACCACACCCACACCACTCCCACAGCGTTACACCACACCCCACACCACTCCCACAGCACTACACCACTTCCCACACCACTCCCACAGCGTTACACCACACCCCACACCACTCCCACAGCGCTACACCACACCCACACCACTCCCACAGCACTACACCACTGCCCACACCACTCCCACAGCGCAACACCACTGCCCACACCACTCCCACAGCACTACACCACAACCCACACCACTCCCACAGCGCTACACCACTTCCCACACCACTCCCCCAGCGCTACACCACTGCCCACACCACTCCCACAGCACTACACCACTGCCCACTCCACTCCCACAGCACTACACCGCTGCCCACACCACTCCCAAAGCGATACACCACAACCCACAGCACTCCCACAGCACTACACCACTGCCCACTCCACTCCCACAGCACTACACCCCTGCCCACACCACTCCCACATCACTATACCACTGCCCACACCACTCCCACAGCACTACATCACTGCCCACATCATTCCCAAAGCGCTACACCACAACCAACACCACTCCCACGGCGCTACACCCCTGCCCACAACACTCCCACAGCACTACTCCACTGCCCACACGACTCCCACAGAGCTAGACCACTGCCCACACCACTCCCACAGAGCTAGACCACTGCCCACGCCAATCCCAGAGCAACACTCCACTGCCCACACCACTCCCACAGCGCTACACCACTGTCCACACCACTCCCACATAACTAAACCACAACCCACACCACTCCCACAGCGCTACACCACTGCCCACACCACTCCCAAAGCGCTACACCACAACCAACACCACACCCACAACACTATACCACTGCCCACACCACTCCCACAGCACTACACCACACCCACACCACTCCCACAGCACTTCACCACAACCCACACCACTCCCACAGCACTAAACCACTGCCAACACCACTCCCAAAGCACAACACCACTGCCCACACCACTCCCACTGCGCATCACCACTGCCAACACCACTCCCACAGCTTTACACCACTGCCCACACCACTCCCACAGCACTACACCACTGCCCACACCACTCCCACAGCGCTACACCACTGCTAAGAGCACTCCCACAGCACTACACCACTGCAAACACCACTCCCATAGCGCTACACCACTGCCCACACCACTCCCACAGCGCTACAACGCTGCCCACACCACTTAACCAGCGCTACACCACTGCCCACACCACTCCCACAGCGAATACACCCCTACCCTCACCAATCCCACAGCAACACACCACTGCCCACACCACTCCCACAGTGTAACACCACTGCCCACACCACTCCCACAGCGCTACACCAATGCCCACACCACTCCCACAGCAACACACCACTGCCCACACCACTCCCACAGCACTACACCACTGCCCACACCACTCCCACAGCACTACACCACTGCCCACACCACTCCCACAGCCCTACACCACTGTCCATACCACTCCCACAGCGCTACACCACTGCTCACACGACTCCCACAGCGCTAAGCCTCAACCCACACCAATCCCACAGCGTTACACCCCTGCCCACACCAATCCGAAAGCAAAGCACAACACACCCACAGCGCTACACCACTGCCCAAACCACTCCCACAACGTTACACCACTGCCCACACCACTCCCACAGAGATACACCACTGCCCACACCACTCCCACAGCGCTACACCCCTGCCCTCACCACTCCCACAGCGCTACACCCCTGTCCACACCAATCCCACAGCAACACACCACTGCCCACACCACTCCCACAGAGATACACCACTGCACACACCACTCCGACAGCGCTACACCCCTGCCCTCACCACTCCCACAGCGCTACACCCCTGTCCACACCAATCCCACAGCAACACACCACTGCCCACACCACTCCCACAGCGCTACACCACTGCCCACACCACTCCCACAGCGCTACACCGCTGCCCACACCACCCCCACAGCGCTACACCGCTGCCCACACCACTTAACCAGCGTTACACCACTGCCCACACCACTCCCACAGCAACACACCACTGCCCACACCACTCCCACCGCGCTACACCCCTACCCACACCAATCCCACAGCAACACACCACTGCCCACACCACTCCCACAGCGCTACACCACTGCCCACACCACTCCCACCGAGCTACACCACTGCGCACACCACTCCCACAGCCTTACACCACTGCCCACACCACTCCCACCGCGCAACACCCCTACCCACACCAATCCCACAGCAACACACCACTGCCCACACCACTCCCACAGCACTACACCACTGCCCACACCACTCCCACAGCACTACACCACTGCCCACACCACTCCCGCAGCGCTACACCACTGCTAACACCACTCCCACAGCACTACACCACTGCAAACACCACTCCCAAAGCGCTACACCACTGCCCACACCACTCCCAAAGCGCAACAACGCTGCCCACACCACTTAACCAGCGCTACACCACTGCCCACACCACTCCCACAGCGATACACTAATGCCCACGGCACTCCCACAGCGAATACACCCCTACCCTCATCAATCCCACAGCAACACACCACTGCCCACACCACTCCCACAGTGCAACACCACTGCCCACACCACACCCACAGCGTTTCACCACTGCCCACACCACTCCCACAGCGCTACACCAATGCCCACACCACTCCCACAGCAACACACCACTGCCCACACCACTCCCACAGCACTACACCACTGCCCACACCACTCCCACAGCACTACACCACTGCCCACACCACTCCCACAGCCCTACACCACTGTCCATACCACTACCACAGCACTGCACCACTGCCCACAACTTTCCCATAGCACTACACCACTGCACACACCACTCCCGCAGCGCTACAGCAAAACCCACACCTTTCCCACAGCAATACACCACTGCCCACACCACTCCCACAGCGCTACACCACTGTCCATACCACTCCCACAGCGCTACACCACTGCTCACACGACTCCCACAGCACTAAGCCTCACCCCACACCAATCCCACAGCGTTACACCCCTGCCCACACCAATCCGAAAGAAAAGCACAACACACCCACAGCGCTACACCACTGCCCAAACCACTCCCACAACGTTACACCACTGCCCACACCACTCCCACAGAGATACACCACTGCCCACACCACTCCCACAGCGCTACACCCCTGCCCTCACCACTCCCACAGCGCTACACCCCTGTCCACACCAATCCCACAGCAACACACCACTGCCCACACCACTCCCACAGCGCTACACCACTGCCCACACCACTCCCACAGCGCTACACCGCTGCCCACACCACTTAACCAGCGTTACACCACTGCCCACACCACTCCCACAGCAACACACCACTGCCCACACCACTCCCACCGCGCTACACCCCTACCCACACCAATCCCACAGCAACACACCACTGCCCACACCACTCCCACAGCGCTACACCACTGCCCACACCACTCCCTCAGCGCTACACCACTGCCCACACCACTCCCACTGCGTTACACCACTGCCCACACCGCTCCCACAGCGCTACACGACTGCCCACATCACTCCCACAGCGCTACACCACTGCCCATACCACTCCAGTAGCGCTACACCACTGGCCACATCACTCCGTCAGCGTTACACCACTTCCCACACCACTCCCACAGCGCTACACCACTGCCCACACACCTCCCACAGCTCTACCCCAGTGCCCTCACCGCTCCCACAGAGCTACACCACTGCCCACACCACTCCCACAGCGCTACACCACTGCCCACACCACTCCCACAGCACTACACCACAACCCACAACACTCCCACAGCGCTACACCACTGTCCACACCACTCCCACAGCGCTACACCACTGCCCACAACATTCCAACAGCACTACACCACTGCACACCCCACTCCCACAGCGCTACACCACTTCCCACCCCACTCCCACAGCGCTACACCACTGCCCACGATACTCCCACCGCAATACACCACTGCCCATACCACTCCCACAGCGCTACACCACTGCCCACACCACTCCCACAGCACTACACAACTGCACTCAACACTCCCACAGCGCTACACCACTGCCCACACCACTCCCACAGCGCTACACCACTGCCCACACCAGTTCCACAGCGCTACACCACTGGCCACACCACTCCCACAGCACTACACCTCTGCCAATACCACTCCAGTAGCGCTACACCACTGGCCACACCACTCCCACAGAGCTAGACCACTGCCCACGCCAATCCCAGAGCAACACACCACTGCCCGCACCACTCCCACAGCGCTACACCACTGCCCACAACACTCCCACAGCGCTACACCACTGCCCACACCACTCCCACAGCGCTACACCACTGCCCACAACACTCCCACAGCACTACACCACTGCCCACACCACTCCCACAGCGCTACACCACTGCCCACCCCACTCCCACTGCGCTTCACCACTGCCCATACCACTCCCACAGCGCTACACCACTGCCCACTGCACCACCACAGCGTTACACCACTGCCCACACCACTCCCACAGAGCTAGACCACTGCCCACGCCAATCCCACAGCAACACACCACTGCCCGCACCACTCCCACAGCGCTACACCGCTGCCCACACCACTCCCCCAGCTCTACACCACTGCCCACACCACTCCCACAGCACTACACCCCTGCCCACAACACTCCCACAGCGCTACACCATGCCCACACCACTCCCACAGCGCTACACCCCTCCCCACATCACTCCCACAGAGCTAGACCACTGCTCACACCACTCCCACAGAGCTAGACCACTGCCCACACCACTCCCACAGCACTACACCACAGCCAACACCACTCCCACAGCGCTACACCACTGCCCACACCACTTTCAAAGCGCTACACCACTGCCCACACCACTTTCAAAGCGCTACACCACAACCCACACCACTCCCAGAGCGCTACACCCCTGCCCACACCACTCCCACAGCGCTACACCAAAACCCACACCACTCCCACAGCGCTACACCAAAACCCACACCACTCCCACCGCGCTACACCACTGCCTACACCACTCCCACAGCACTACTCCACTGCCCTCAGCACTCCCACAGCGCTAAGCTACTACCCGCACCACTCCCACATCTCTAGATCACTGCCCACACCACACCCCCACCACTCCCACAGCGTTACACCACTGCCCACACCACTCCCAAAGCGCCATACCACTGCAAACAACACTCCCACAGCGCGACACCACAACCCACACCACTCCCACAGCTGTTCAAGACAACCCACAACACTCCCACATCGCTACACCAATGCCCACGCCACTCCCACAACACTACACCACAACCCACACCACACCCACAGCGCTACACCACTGCCCACGCCACTCCCTCAGAGCTACACCACTGCCCACACCACTCCCAAAGCACTACACCACAACCCACACCACACCCAAAGCACTACAACCCTGCCCACACCACTCCCACAGCGCTACACCCCTGCCCACACCACTCCCACAGAACTGAACCACAACCCACACCACTCCCACAGCGCTACACCACAACCCACATCACTCCCACAGCACTACACCACTGCCCACACCAAGCCCACAGCATTACACCACTGCACACACCACTCCCACAGCGCTACACCACTGCCCACACCACTCCCACAGCGCTACACCACTGCTCACATCTCTCCCACAGCGCTACACCACTGCCCACACCGCTCCCACAGCACTACACCACACCCACACCACTCCCACAGCGTTACACCACACCCCACACCACTCCCACAGCACTACACCACTTCCCACACCACTCCCACAGCGTTACACCACACCCCACACCACTCCCACAGCGCTACACCACACCCACACCACTCCCACAGCACTACACCACTGCCCACACCACTCCCACAGCGCAACACCACTGCCCACACCACTCCCACAGCACTACACCACAACCCACACCACTCCCACAGCGCTACACCACTTCCCACACCACTCCCCCAGCGCTACACCACTGCCCACACCACTCCCACAGCACTACACCACTGCCCACTCCACTCCCACAGCACTACACCGCTGCCCACACCACTCCCAAAGCGATACACCACAACCCACAGCACTCCCACAGCGCTACACCCCTGCCCACACCACTCCCACATCACTATACCACTGCCCACACCACTCCCACAGCACTACATCACTGCCCACATCATTCCCAAAGCGCTACACCACAACCAACACCACTCCCACGGCGCTACACCCCTGCCCACAACACTCCCACAGCACTACACCACTGCCCACACGACTCCCACAGAGCTAGACCACTGCCCACACCACTCCCACAGAGCTAGACCACTGCCCACGCCAATCCCAGAGCAACACTCCACTGCCCACACCACTCCCACAGCGCTACACCACTGTCCACACCACTCCCACATAACTAAACCACAACCCACACCACTCCCACAGCGCTACACCACTGCCCACACCACTCCCAAAGCGCTACACCACAACCAACACCACACCCACAACACTACACCACTGCCCACACCACTCCCACAGCACTACACCACACCCACACCACTCCCACAGCACTTCACCACAACCCACACCACTCCCACAGCACTAAACCACTGCCAACACCACTCCCAAAGCACAACACCACTGCCCACACCACTCCCACTGCGCATCACCACTGCCAACACCACTCCCACAGCGTTACACCACTGCCCACACCACTCCCACAGCACTACACCACTGCCCACACCACTCCCACAGCGCTACACCACTGCTAACACCACTCCCACAGCACTACACCACTGCAAACACCACTCCCATAGCGCTACACCACTGCCCACACCACTCCCACAGCGCTACAACGCTGCCCACACCACTTAACCAGCGCTACACCACTGCCCACACCACTCCCACAGCGAATACACCCCTACCCTCACCAATCCCACAGCAACACACCACTGCCCACACCACTCCCACAGTGTAACACCACTGCCCACACCACTCCCACAGCGCTACACCAATGCCCACACCACTCCCACAGCAACACACCACTGCCCACACCACTCCCACAGCACTACACCACTGCCCACACCACTCCCACAGCACTACACCACTGCCCACACCACTCCCACAGCCCTACACCACTGTCCATACCACTCCCACAGCGCTACACCACTGCTCACACGACTCCCACAGCGCTAAGACTCAACCCACACCAATCCCACAGCGTTACACCCCTGCCCACACCAATCCGAAAGCAAAGCACAACACACCCACAGCGCTACACCACTGCCCAAACCACTCCCACAACGTTACACCACTGCCCACACCACTCCCACAGAGATACACCACTGCCCACACCACTCCCACAGCGCTACACCCCTGCCCTCACCACTCCCACAGCGCTACACCCCTGTCCACACCAATCCCACAGCAACACACCACTGCCCACACCACTCCCACAGAGATACACCACTGCACACACCACTCCGACAGCGCTACACCCCTGCCCTCACCACTCCCACAGCGCTACACCCCTGTCCACACCAATCCCACAGCAACACACCACTGCCCACACCACTCCCACAGCGCTACACCACTGCCCACACCACTCCCACAGCGCTACACCGCTGCCCACACCACCCCCACAGCGCTACACCGCTGCCCACACCACTTAACCAGCGTTACACCACTGCCCACACCACTCCCACAGCAACACACCACTGCCCACACCACTCCCACCGCGCTACACCCCTACCCACACCAATCCCACAGCAACACACCACTGCCCACACCACTCCCACAGCGCTACACCACTGCCCACACCACTCCCACCGAGCTACACCACTGCGCACACCACTCCCACAGCCTTACACCACTGCCCACACCACTCCCACCGCGCTACACCCCTACCCACACCAATCCCACAGCAACACACCACTGCCCACACCACTCCCACAGCACTACAGCACTGCCCACACCACTCCCACATTGGTACACCACTGCCCACACCACACCCACAGCGCTACACCAGTGCCCACACCAATCACACAGCGCTACACCACTGACCACACCAATCACACAGCACTACACCACTGCCCACACCACTCCCACAGCACCACACCACAACCCACACCACTCCCACAGCAACACACCACTGCCCACACCACTCCCATAGCACTACACCACTGCACACACCACTCCCAAAGCACAACACCACTGCCCACAACACTCCCACTGCGCTTCACCACTGCCAACACCACTCCCACAGCGTTACACCACTGCCCACACCACTCCCACAGCGTTACACCACTGCCCACAGCACCACCACAGCGCTACACCACTGCCCACACCACTCCCACAGCACTACACCACTGCCCACACCACTCCCACAGCACTACACCACTGCCCACACCACTCCCGCAGCGCTACACCACTGCTAACACCACTCCCACAGCACTACACCACTGCAAACACCACTCCCAAAGCGCTACACCACTGCCCACACCACTCCCAAAGCGCAACAACGCTGCCCACACCACTTAACCAGCGCTACACCACTGCCCACACCACTCCCACAGCGATACACTAATGCCCACGGCACTCCCACAGCGAATACACCCCTACCCTCATCAATCCCACAGCAACACACCACTGCCCACACCACTCCCACAGTGCAACACCGCTGCCCACACCACACCCACAGCGTTTCACCACTGCCCACACCACTCCCACAGCGCTACACCAATGCCCACACCACTCCCACAGCAACACACCACTGCCCACACCACTCCCACAGCACTACACCACTGCCCACACCACTCCCACAGCACTACACCACTGCCCACACCACTCCCACAGCCCTACACCACTGTCCATACCACTACCACAGCACTGCACCACTGCCCACAACTTTCCCATAGCACTACACCACTGCACACACCACTCCCGCAGCGCTACAGCAAAACCCACACCTTTCCCACAGCAATACACCACTGCCCACACCACTCCCACAGCGCTACACCACTGTCCATACCACTCCCACAGCGCTACACCACTGCTCACACGACTCCCACAGCACTAAGCCTCACCCCACACCAATCCCACAGCGTTACACCCCTGCCCACACCAATCCGAAAGCAAAGCACAACACACCCACAGCGCTACACCACTGCCCAAACCACTCCCACAACGTTACACCACTGCCCACACCACTCCCACAGAGATACACCACTGCCCACACCACTCCCACAGCGCTACACCCCTGCCCTCACCACTCCCACAGCGCTACACCCCTGTCCACACCAATCCCACAGCAACACACCACTGCCCACACCACTCCCACAGCGCTACACCACTGCCCACACCACTCCCACAGCGCTACACCGCTGCCCACACCACTTAACCAGCGTTACACCACTGCCCACACCACTCCCACAGCAACACACCACTGCCCACACCACTCCCACCGCGCTACACCCCTACCCACACCAATCCCACAGCAACACACCACTGCCCACACCACTCCCACAGCGCTACACCACTGCCCACACCACTCCCACCGAGCTACACCACTGCGCACACCACTCCCACAGCCTTACACCACTGCCCACACCACACCCACCGCGCTACACCCCTACCCACACCAATCCCACAGCAACACACCACTGCCCACACCACTCCCACAGCACTACAGCACTGCCCACACCACTCCCACATCGGTACACCACTGCCCACACCACACCCACAGTGCTACACCTGTGCCCACACCAATCACACAGCGCTACACCACAACCCACACCACTCCCGCAGCGCTACACCACTGACCACACCAATCACACAGCACCACACCACAACCCACACCACTCCCACAGCAACACACCACTGCCCACACCACTCCCATAGCACTACACCACTGCACACACCACTCCCAAAGCACAACACCACTGCCCACCACACTCCCACTGCGCTTCACCACTGCCAACACCACTCCCACAGCGTTACACCACTGCCCACACCACTCCCACAGCGTTACACCACTGCCCACAGCACCACCACAGCGCTACACCACTGCCCACACCACTCCCACAGCGCTACACCACTGCCCACACCACTCCCACAGCGCTACACCACTGCTAACACCACTCCCACAGCACTACACCACTGCAAACACCACTCCCATAGCGCTACACCACAGCCCAACCACTCCCAAAGCGCTACAACGCTGCCCACACCACTTAACCAGCGCTACACCACTGCCCACACCACTCCCACAGCGCTACACTAATGCCCACGGCACTCCCAACGCGAATACACCCCTACCCTCACCAATCCCACAGCAACACACCACTGCCCACACCACTCCCACAGTGCAACACCACTGCCCACACCACTCCCACAGCGTTACACCACTGCCCACACCACTCCCACAGCGCTACACCAATGCCCACACCACTCCCACAGCAACACACCACTGCCCACACCACTCCCACAGCGCTACACCACTGCCCACACCACTCCCACAGCGCTACACCACTGCCCACACCACTCCCACAGCGCTACACCACTGTCCATACCACTCCCACAGCGCTACACCACTGCTCACACGACTCCCACAGCGCTACACCACTGCCCAAACCACTCCCACAACGTTACACCACTGCCCACACCACTCCCACAGAGATACACCACTGCCCACACCACTCCCACAGCGCTACACCTCTGCCCACACGACTCCCACAGCGCTACACCGCTGCCCTCACCACTCCCACAGCGCTACGCCCCTGTCCACACCAATCCCACAGCAACACACCACTGCCCACATCACTCCCACAGCGCTACACCGCTGCCCACACCACTCCCACAGCGCTACAGCACTGCCCACACCACTCCCACAGCACTACACCACTGCCCGCCCCACTCCCACAGCGTTACACCACTGCCCACACCACACCCACCGCGCCACACCCCTACCCACACCAATCCCACAGCAACACACCACTGCCCACACCACTCCCACAGCGCTACACCACTGCCCACACCACTCCCACCGAGCTACACCACTGCGCACACCACTCCCACAGCCTTACACCACTGCCCACACCACACCCACCGCGCTACACCCCTACCCACACCAATCCCACAGCAACACACCACTGCCCACACCACTCCCACAGCATTACACCACTTCCCACACCACTCCCACAGCAACACACCACTGCCCACACCATCCCACAGCGCTACACCACTGCCCACACCACTCCCACAGCGGTACACCACTGCCTACACCACTCCCACATCGCTACACCACTGCCCACACCACTCCCACAGCGCTACACCAGTGCCCACACCAATCACACAGCACCACACCACAACCCACACCACTCCCACAGCAACACACCACTGCCCACACCACTCCCATAGCACTACACCACTGCCCACACCACTCATACAGCGCTAAACCACTGCACACACCACTCCCACAGCGCTACACCACTGTCCATACCACCCCCACAGCGCTACACCACTGCTCACACGTCTCCCACAGCGCTAAGCCACAACCCACACCAATCCCACAGCGTTACACCCCTGCCCACACCTCTCCCACAGCGCTACACCACTGCCCACACCACTCCCACAGAGCTACACCACTGCCCACACCACTCCCACAGAGCTACACCACTGCCCACAACACTCCCACAGCACTACACCACTGCCCACACCACTCCCACAGCGCTACACCACTTTCCACACCAATATCACAGCAACACACCACTGCCCACACCACTGCCACAGCGCTACACCACTGCCCGCACCACTCCCACAGAGCTACAGCACTGCCCGCACCACTCCCACAGAGCTACACCACTGCCCACACCACTCCCGCAGCGCTACATCACTGACCACACCAATCACACAGCGCTACACCACTGCTCACTATTTAATTGAGTGTGTGCTGCAATATTGGAGGGTCAGTAATTGAGGGGACAGATAGTGAGATCACAGGGAGGTTAAAGGGACAGAGAGTGAGATCACGGGGAGGTTAAATGGACAGAGAGTGAGATCACTGGGAGTTTAAAGGGGCAGAGAGTGAGATCACTGGGAGGTTAAAGGGACAGAGAGTGAGATCACGGGGAGGTTAAAGGGACAAAGAGTGAGATCATGGGGAGGTTAAAGGGACAGAGAGTGAGACCTCGGGGATGTTAAAGGAACAGAGAGACATCAAGGGGATGTTAAAGGGACAGAGAGTGAGATCACTGGGAGTTTAAAGGGACAGAGAGTAAGATCACTGGGAGGTTAAAGGGACAGAGAGTGAAACCTCGGGGATGTTTAAGGGACAGAGAGTGAGATCATGGGGAGGTTAAAGGGACAGAGAGTGAGATCAGGGGCACTTTAAAGGGACGGAGAATGAGATCAGGGGGAGGTTAAAGGGAAAGAGAGTGAGATCAAGGGGAGGTTAAGGAGACAGCGAATGAGCTCACGGGGAGGTTAATGGGACAGAGAGTGAGATCTCAGGGTGATTAAAGGGACAGAGAGTGAGATCACGGGGAGGTTAATGGGACAGAGAGTGAGATCACAGGGAGGATAAAGGGACAGAGAGACATCATGGGGACGTTAAAGCGACAGAGAGTGAGATCACAGGGAGGTTAAAGGGACAGAGTGTGAGATCACGGGGAGGTTAAAGGAACAGGGAGTGAGATCACGGGGTGGTTAAAGGGACAGAGAGTGAGATCACGGGGGGGTTAAAGGGACAGAGAGTGAGATCACGGTGAGTTTAAAGGGACAGAGAGTGAGATCACGGAGATGCTAAAGGGACAGAGAGTGAGATCACGGGAATGTTAAAGGGACAGAGAGTGAGATCACGGGCTGGTAAAAGGGACAAGGAGTGCGATAACGGGGAGGTTAATGGGACAGAGAGTGAGATCACGGGGAGCTTAAAGGGACAGAGAGTGAGATGTCGGGGAGGTTAATGGGACAGAGAGTGATATTACGAGGAGGTTAAAGGGACAGAGAGTGAGATCACGGGGAGGTTAATGGGACAGAGAGTGAGATCACGGGGAGGTAAAAGGGCCAGAGAGTGAGATCACGGGGAGGTTAAAGGGACAGAGAGTGATATCACGGGGAGGTTAATGGGACAGAGAGTGAGATCACGGGGAGGTTTTAGGGACTGAGATTGAGATCACGGGAAGGTTAACGGGACAGAGAGTGAGATCATGGGGAGGTAACGAGAAAGAGCGTGAGATCATGGGGTGGTTAAAGGGACAGGGAGTGAGATCAGGGGGAGGTTAAAGGGACAGAGAGTGAGATTACGGGGAGGTTAAAGGGACAGAGAGTGAGATCACGGGGAGGTTAATGGGACAGAGAGTGAGATCACGGGGAGGTAAAAGGGACAGAGACTGAGATCACGGGGAGGTTAACGGGACAGAGAGTGAGATCTAGGGGAGGTTAATGGGACAGAGAGTGAGATCACGGGGAGGTTAAAGGGACAGAGAGTGAGATCTCGGGGAGGTGAATGCGACAGAGAGTGAGATCACGAGGTGGTTAAGGGGACAGATAGTGAGATCACGGGGAGCCTAAAGGGACAGAGAGTGAGATCACGGGAATGTTAAAGGGACAGAGAGTGAGATCATGGGCTGGTTAATGGGACAAGGAGTGCGATCACGGGGAGGTAAAAGGGACAGAGAGTGAGATCACGGGGAGCTTAAAGGGACAGAGAGTGAGATCTCGGGGAAGTTATTGGGACAGAGAGTGAGATCACGGGGAGGTTAAAGGGACAGAGAGTGAGATCACGGGGAGGTTAAATGGACAGAGAGTGAGATCACTGGGAGTTTAAAGAGGCAGAGAGTGAGATCACGGGGAGGTTAATGGGACAGAGAGTGAGATCACGAGGAGGTTAAAGGGACAGAGAGTGAGACCTCGGGGATGTTAAAGGGACAGAGAGTGAGATCACGGGGAGGTTAAAGGGACAGAGAGTGAGATCAAGGGATGGTTAAAGGGACAGAGAGTGAGATCACGAGGAGGTAAAAGGGACAGAGAGTGAGATCACGGTGAAGTTAAAGGGCCAGATAGTGATCACAAGGAGCTTAAAGGGACAGAGAGTGAGATCACGGGGAGGTTAAAGGGACAGAGGGTGAGATCATAGGGAGGTTATAGGGAAAGAGAGTGAGATCACGGGGAAGTTAAAGGGACATAGAGTGAGATCATGGGGAGTTTAAAGGGATATAGTGAGATCAAGGGGAGATTAAAGGGACAGAGAGAGATCACGGAGATGTTAAATGGACAGAGAATTATATCACGGGTAGGTAAAAGTGACAGAGAGTGAGATCACGGGGAGGTTAATGTGACAGAGATTAAGATCAAGGGGAGCTTAAAGGGATAGAGTGAAATCAAGGGGATGTTAAGGGTCAGACACTGAGATTACGGGGTGGTTAAAGGGACAGAGAGTGAGATCACGGGGAGGTTAAAGGGACAGAGAGTGAGTTCACGGGGAGGTTAAAGGGACAGAGAGAGAGATCACGGGGAGGTTAAAGGGACAGAGAGTGAGATTACGGGGAGGTTAAAGGGACAGGGAGTGAGAACACGGATAGTGAAAGGGACAGGGATTGAGATCACGTGGAGGTTAAAGGGACAGAGATTGAGATCGGGCACAGTTAAAGGGACAGAGCATGAGATCAGGTACAGTGAAAGGGACAGAGTGTGAGTTCTCGGGGTGGTTAAAGGGACAGAGAGTGAGATCACGGGGAGGTTAAAGGGACAGAGTGTGAGATCACGGGTTGGTTAAAGGGACAGAGAGTGATATCACGGGGTGGTTTAAGGGACAGAGAGTGAGATCGCGGGGAAGTTAAAGGGATAGAGATTGAGATCAAAGGGAGGCCAAAGGTCCAGAGATTGAGATCACGGGTGAGGTTAAAGGGACAGAGAGTGATTCACTGGGCAGTTAAAGGGCCAGAGAGTGAGATCATGGGGAGGTTAAAGGGACAGAGAGTGAGATCACGGGGAGGTTAAATGGACAGAGAGTGAGATCACGGGGAAGTTAAGGGGACAGAGAGTGAGATCACGGGGAAGTTAAAGGGACAGAGGGTGGGATCATGGGGAGTTTAAAGGTATAGACAGTGATCACTGCGAGGTTAAAGGGACAGAGAGTGAGAACGCGGGGAGGTTAAATGGACAGAGAGTGAGATCACGGGCACATTAAAGGGACAGAGAGTGAGATCACGGGGAGGGTAACGGGACAGAGAGTGAGATCATGGGGAGTTTAAAAGGATAGAGTGAGATCAAGGGTAGGTTAAAGGGACAGAGAGAGATCACGGAGATGTTAAATGGACAGAGAATGAGATCACGGGGAGGTTAATGTGACAGAGATTGAGATCAAGTGGAGTTTAAAGGGATAGAGTGAGATCAAGGGGAGGTTAAGGGGACAGAGAGTAAGATTACGGGGAGGTTAAATGCCAGAGAGTGAGATCACGGGGAGGTTAAAGGGACAGAGAGTGAGATCACGGGGAGGTTAAAGGGACAGAGAGTGAGAACACGGATAGTGAAAGGGACAGAGATTGAGATCACGTGGAGGTTAAAGGGACAGAGATTGAGGTCGGGCACAGTTAAAGGGACAGAGCGTGAGAACAGGTACAGTGAAAGGGACAGAGTGTGAGTTCTCGGGGTGGTTAAAGGGACAGAGAGTGAGATCACGGGGAGGTTAAAGGGACAGAGTGTGAGATCACGTATTGGTTAAAGGGACAGAGAGTGATATCACAGGGTGGTTTAAGGGACAGAGAGTGAGATCACGGGGAAGTTAAAGGGACAGAGATTGATATCACGGGGAGGTTAAAGGGCCAGAGATTGAGATCACGGGTGAGGTTAAAGGCACAGAGAGTGAGATCACTGGCCGGTTAAAGGGCCAGAGAGTGAGATCATGGCGAGGTTAAAGGGACAGAGAGTGAAATCACGTGGCGGTTAAAGGGACAGAGAGTGTGATCACGGGGAGGTTAAAGGGACAGAGAGTGAGATCACGGGGAGGTTAAAGGGACAGAGAGTGATCACGAGGAGGCTAAAGTGACAGAGAGTGTGATCACGGAGAGATTAAAGGGATTGAGATTGAGATCACGGGGAGATTAAAGGGACAGAGAGTGAGATCACTTGGTAGTGGACAGTGAGTGAGAGCATGGGGAGGTTAAATGTACAGGAAGTGAGATCACGGGGAGGTTAAAGGAACCGAGATTGAGATCACGGGGAGGTTAAAGGGACAGAGAGTGAGATCACGGAGAGTTTAAAGAGGCAGAGAGTGAGATCACGGTGAGGTTATAAGGCCAGTGAGTGATCACTGCGAGGTTAAAGGGACAGAGAGTGAGATCACGAGGAGGTTAAAGGGACAGAGAGTGATCACGAGGATGTTAAGGGGACAGAGAGTGAGATCACGGGGAGGTTAAAGAGGCAGAGAATGAGATCACTGGGAGGTTAAAGGGACAGAGAGTGAAATCACGGGGAAGTTAAAGGGACAGTGAGTGAGATCACGGGGAGGTTAAAGGGATAGAGAGTGAGATCACGGGGAGGTTGAAGGTAAAGACAGTGATCACGGCGAGGTTAAAGGGACAGAGAGTGAGAACAGGGGGTGGATAACGGGACAGAGAGTGAGATCATGGGGAGGTTAAAGAGAAAGAGAGTGAGATCACGGGGTGGTTTTAGGGACTGAGAGTGAGATCATGGGGAGGTTAAAGAGACAGAGCTTGAGATCACGCTGATGTTAAAGGGACAGAGAGTGAGATGACGGGGAGGTTAAAGGGACAGAGAGTGAATTCATGGGGAGGTTAAAGAGACGGAGCGTGAGATCACGGGGAGGTTAATGGGACAAAGTGAGAAATGACGGGTCGTTTAAAGGGACAGAGAGTGAGATAATGGGATAAGGAGTGAGATCACGGGGAGGTTAAAGGGACAGAGAGTGAAATAATGGGGAGAATAATTATACAGAGAGTGAGATCACGGGGAGGTTAAAGGGACAGAGAGTGAGATCACCGGGAGTTTAAAGGGGCAGAGAGTGAGATCACGGTGAGTTTAAAGGGACAGAGAGTGATATCACGGGGAGGTTAAAGGGACAGAGAGTGAGATCACGGTGAGTTTAATGGGACAGAGAGTGAGATCACGGGGAGGTGAAAGGGACAGAGAGTGAGATAATGGGGAGTTTAATGGGTCAGAGAGTGAGATCACGGAGAGGTTAATGGGACAGAGAGTGAAATCACGGGAATGTTAAAGTGACAGAGAGTGAGATCACGGGCAGGTTAAAGGGACAGAGAGTGAGATCACGGGGAGGTTAAAGAGGAAGGGAGTGAGATCACGGGGAGTTTAATGGGACAAAGTGAGAGATCACTGGGAGATTAAAGGGACAGATAGTGAGATCACGGGGAGGTTAAAGGGACAGAGAGTGAGATCACGAGGAGGTTAATGGGACAGAGAGTTAGATCTGGGGCAGTTTAAAGGGACAGATAGTGAGATCACGGGGAGGTTAAAGAGACAGAGAGTGAGATCTCGGGGAGGTTAAAGCGACAGAGAGTGATATCACGGGGAGGTTAAAGGGACAGGGAGTGAGATCACGGGGAGGTTAAAGGGACAGAGAGAGATCACGGAGATGCTAAAGGGACCGAGAGTGAGATAACGGATACGTAAAAGTGACAGAGAGTGAGATCACGGGGAGGTAAAGTGACAGAGAGTGAGATCAAGGGGGGCTTAAAGGGAGAGAGTGAGATCAAGGTGAGGTTAAAGGGCCAGAGATTCAGATTACGGGGAGGTTAAAGGGACAGAGAGTAAGATCACGGGGCAGTTAAAGGGCCAGATAGTGAGATCACGGGGAGGTTAAAGGGACAGAGAGTGAAATCACGTGGAGGTTAAAGGGGCAGAGAGAGAGATAACGGGGAGTTTAAAGGGACAGAGAGAGAGATCACGGGGAGGTTAAAGGGACAGAGAGAGATCACGGGGAGGTTAAACGTACACAGAGTGAATTCACGGGGTGTTTAACGGGACAGTGACAAGGATCACGGGGAGATTTAAAGGCTCAGAGTGTGAGATCACGGGGAGTTTATAGGGACAGAGAGTGAGCTCACGGGGAGGTTAAAGGGACAGAGCGCGAGATCACTGGGAGTTTAAAGGGGCAGAGAGTGAGATCACGGGGAGGTTAAATGGACAGAGGGTGAGATCACGAGGAGGTTAAAGGGACAGAGAGTGAGATAATGGGGAGTTTAATGGGACAGAGAGTGAGATCACGGAGAGGTTAAAGGGACAGAGAGTGAGATAATGGGGAGTTTAATGGGACAGAGAGTGAGATTACGGAGAGGTTAAAGGGACAGAGAGTGAAATCACGGGAATGTTAAAGTGACAGTGAATGAGATCACGGGCAGGTTAAAGGGACAGAGAGTTAGATCACGGGGAGGTTAAAGGGACAGAGTGTGAGATCACGGGTTGGTTAAAGGGACAGAGAGTGATATCACGGGGTGGTTTAAGGGACAGAGAGTGAGATCACGGGGAGGTTAAAGGGACAGAGAGAGATCACGGGGAGGTTAAACGTACACAGAGTGAATTCACTGGGTGTTTAACGGGACAGTGACAAGGATCACGGTGAGATTTAAAGGCTCAGAGTGTGAGATCACGGGGAGTTTATAGGGACAGAGAGTGAGCTCACGGGGAGGTTAAAGGGACAGAGCGAGAGATCACTGGGAGTTTAAAGGGGCAGAGAGTGAGATCACGCGGAGGTTAAATGGACAGAGGGTGAGACCACGAGGAGGTTAAAGGGACAGAGAGTGAGATAATGGGGAGTTTAATGGGACAGAGAGTGAGATCACGGGGAGGTTAAAGGGACAGAGAGTGAGATAATGGGGAGTTTAATGGGACAGAGAGTGAGATCACGGAGAGGTTAAAGGGACAGAGAGTGAATTCACGGGAATGTTAAAGTGACAGAGAATGAGATCACGGGCAGGTTAAAGGGACAGAGAGTTAGATCACGGGGAGGTTAAAGGAGCAGGGAGTGAGATCACGGGGAGTTTAATGGGACAAAGTGAGAGATCACGGAGAGATTAAAGGGACAGAGAGTGAGATCACGGGGAGGTTAAAGGGACAGATAGTGAGATCACGGGTAGGTTAAAGGGACAGAGAGTGAGATCACGGGGAGGTTAAAGGGACAGACAGTGAGATCACGGGGAGGTTAAAGGGACAGAGAGTGAGATCACGGGGCGGATAAAAGGACAGAGAGTGAGATCATGGGGAGGTTAATGGGACAGAGAGGGAGATCACGGGGAGGTTAAAAGGACAGAAGTGAGATCACGGGGAGGGTAAATGGACAGAGAGTGAGATCACGGGGAGGGTAATGGGACAGAGAGTGAGATCGCGGGCACGTTAAAGGGACAGAGAGTGAGATCACGGAGAGGTTAAAGGGACAAAGAGAGATCAAGGAGACGTTAAAGGGACATGGAGTGAGATCACGGGGAGGTTAAAGGGACAGAGAGTGAGATCACGGGGCGGATAAAAGGACAGAGAGTGAGATCATGGGGAGGTTAAAGGGACTGAGGGTGAGATCACGGGGAGGTTAACGGGACAGAGAGTGAGATCACGGTGAGGTTAAAGGGACAGAGAGTGAGATCAAGGGATGGTTAAAGGGACAGAGAGTGAGATCACGAGGAGGCAAAATGGACAGAGACTGAGATCATGGGGAGGTTAAAGGTACAGAGAGTGAGATCACGGGGAGGTTAATGGGACAGAGAGTGAGATCACGGGGAGGTAGAGGGGGCAGAGAGTGAGATCACGGTGAGGTTGAAGGGCCAGATAGTGATCACGAGGAGCTTAAAGGGACAGAGAGTGAGATGACGGGGAGGTTAAAGGGGCAGAGAATGATATCACTGGGAGGTTACAGGGACAGAGAGTGAGATCATAGGGAGTTTAAAGGGATAGAGTGAGATCAAGGGGAGGTTAAAGGGACAGAGAGAGATCACGGAGATGTTAAACGGACAGAGAATGAGATCACGGGTAGGTAAAGGTGACAGAGAGTGAGATCACGGGGAGGTTAATGTGACAGAGATTGAGATCAAGGGGAGCTTAAAGGGATAGAGTGAGATCAAGGGGAGGTTAAAGGGACAGGGAGTGAGATTACGGGTCGTTAAAGGGACAGAGAATGAGATCATTGAGAGGTTTAAGGGACAGAGTGAGATCACGGGAGGTTAAATTGAGAGAGAGATCACGGGGAGGTTAATGGGACAGAGAGTGAGATCACGGGGAGGTTAAAGGGACAGAGAGTGAGAACACGGGGAGGTTAAAGGGACAGAGAGTGAGATCACGGGGTGGATAAAGGGACTGAGAATGATCACGAGGAGGATAAAGGGACAGAGAATGAGATCACGGGGAGGTTAAATGGACAGAGAGTGATTACGAAGAGGTTAAAGGGACAGAGAGTGAAATCATGGGGAGGTTAAAGTGGCAGGGAGTGAGATCACGGGAGGTTAAAGAGAGAGATAGATCACGGGAATGTTAAAGGGACAGAGAGTGAGATCACGGGTAATTTAAAGGGACGGTGAGTGAGATGACAGGGAGGTTAAAGGGACAGAGAGTGAAATCAGGGGAATTTAAAGGGACAGAGAGTGAGAACAGGGGCAGTTGAAAGGGACGGAGAGTCAGATCAGGGGGAGGTTAAACGGACGGAGAGTGAGATCACGGGGAGGATAAAGGGACAGAGAGTGAGATAATGGGTAGATTAATGGGAAAGAGATTGAGATCACGGGGAGGTAAAAAGGACAGAGAGACATCAAGTGGACGTTAAAGGGACAGAGAGTTGGATCACCGGGAGCTTAAAGGGACGGAGTGTGAGACCACGGGGAGGTTAAAGGGACAGAGAGTGTGATCACGGTGAGGTTAAAGGGAGAGAGAGTGAGATCACGGAGAGTTTAAAGGGACAGAGAGTATGCTCACTCGGTGGTTAAAGGGACAGTGAGTGAGATCACGGGGAGGTTAATGGGACAGAGAGTGAGATCACGGGGTCGTTAAAGGGGCAGAGAGTGAGATCACGGAGAGGCTAAAGGGACAGAGAGCGCATTCACGCGAATGTTAAAGGGACAGAGAGTGAGATTACGCGGAGGTTAAAGGGACAGAGAGTGAGATCACGGGGAGTTTAAAGGGACAGTGAGTTTGCTCACTGGGTGGTTAAAGGGCAGAGAGTGAGATCACGGGGAGGTTAAAGGGACAAGAGTGAGATCACTGGGAGGTTAAAGGGGCAGAGATTGAGATCACGGGGAGTTTAAAGGGACAGAGAGTGAGATCACGGGTAGGTTAAAGCAACAGTGTTTGAAATCATGGGGAGTTTAAAGGTATAGTGAGTGATCACGAGGAGGTTAAAGGGACAGAGAGCGAGATCACGGGGAGGTTAAAGGGACAGAGCGTGAGATCATGTGGAGGTTAAAGGTACAGAGAGTGATCACGAGGAGGTTAAAGAGGCGGAGAATGTGATGACGGGGAGGTTAACGTGACAGAGAGTGAGATCACGGGGAGGTTAAAGGGACAGAGATTGTGATCACGGGAAGGTTAAAGAGACAGAGAGCGAGACCACAGGGAGGTTAAAGAGTCAGAGAGTCAGAACACGGGGAGGTTAAAGGTACAGATAGTGAGATCACTGGGAGGTTAAAGGGAAAGAGAGTGAGATTACGCGGAGGTTAAAGGGGCAGAGAGTGAGATCACGGGGTCGTTAAAGGGACAGAGAGTGAGATTACGCTGTCGATAAAGGGACGGAGAGTGAGATCATGGAGACGCTAAAGGGATAGAGAGTGAGATTAAGGGGATGTTAACGGGAATGAGATTGAGTTCACTGGGTGGTTAAAGGTACAGAGAGTGAGATCACGGGGAAGTTAAAGGGACAGAGAGTGAGATCACGGGGAGGTTAAAGGGAAAGAGAGTAGGATCACGGGGAGGTTAAAGGGGCAGGGAGTGAGACCACGGGGAGGTTAAAGAGAGAGAGAGATCACGGGGAGGTTAAAGGGACAGAGAGTGAGATCACGGGGAGGTTAAAAGGACAGAGGGAGAGATCATGGGGAGGTTAAAGGGACAGAGAGTGAGGTCACGGGGATGTTAAAGGGACAGAGAGTGAGATCAGGGCAGTTGAAAGGGACGGGGAGTGAGATCAGGGGGAGGTTAAAGGGACAGAGAGTGAGATTACGGGGAGGTTATAGCGACAGAGACTGAGATCACGGGGAGGTTAAAGGGACAGAGAGTGAGATAATGGGGAGGTTAATGGGAAAGAGAGTGAGATAATGGGGAGGTTAATGGGAAAGAGAGTGAGATCACGGGGAGGTTAATGGGACAGAGAGTGAGATCACGGGGAGGTTAAATGGACAGAGAGTGAGATCACTGGGAGTTTAAAGGGGCAGAGATTGAGATCACGGGGAGTTTAAAGGGACAGAGAGTGAGATCACTGGGAGTTTAAAGGGGCAGAGATTGAGATCACGGGGAGTTTAAAGGGACAGAGAGTGAGATCACGGGTGGGTTAAAGTAATAGCGAATGAGATCATAGAGAGGTTAAAGGTATAGAGAGTGATCACGGGAAGGTTAAAGAGACAGAGAGCGAGACCACAGGGAGGTTAAAGGGACGGAGAGTAAGATCACGGGGAGGTTAAAGGTACAGATAGTGAGATCACGGGGAGTTTAAAGGGACAGGGAGTGAGACTACGGGGAGGTTAAAGGGACAGAGAGTGAGATCACGGAAGGGTTAAAGACACAGAGTGAGATCACGGGGAGGTTAAAGTGACATAGAGTGAGATCACGGTGAGGCTAAATGGACAGAGAGTGAGATCACGGGGAGTTTAAAGGTACAGAGAGTGATATCACGGGGAGGTTAAAGGGACAGAGAGTGAGATCACAGGGAGGTTAAAGGGACAGGGAGTGTGATCACGGCGAGATTAAGGGGACAGAGAGTCAGATCAAGGGGATGTTAAAGGGTCAGAGAGAGAGATCACGGGGAGGTTAAAAGGACAGAGAGTGAGATCATGGGAACGATATAGGGTCAGAGAGTGAGATCACGGGGAGCTTAAAGGGAAAGAAAGTGAAATCACGGGGAGGTTAAATGGACAGAGAGTGAGATCACGGGGAGGTTAAAGGGATTGAGAGTGAGATGACGGGGAGGGTAACGGGACAGAGACTGAGATCACGCGGAGGTTAAAGGGACAGAGAATGAGATCACGGGGTCGTTAAAGGGACAAGGAGTGAGATCACGGGGATGTTAAAGGGACAGAGAGTGAGATCACGGGGAGGTTAAAGGGAAAGAGAGTAGGATCACGGGGAGGTTAAAGGGGCAGGGAGTGAGATCACGGGGCGGTTAAAGAGAGAGAGAGATCACGGGGAGGTTAAATGGACAGAGAGTGAGATCACGGGGAGGTTAAAAGGACAGAGGGAGAGATCATGGGGAGGTTAAAGGGACAGAGAGTGAGGTCACGGGGATGTTAAAGGGACAGAGAGTGAGATCAGGGCAGTTGAAAGGGACGGGGAGTGAGATCAGGGGGAGGTTAAAGGGACAGAGAGTGAGATTATGGGGAGGTTATAGCGACAGAGACTCAGATCACGGGGAGGTTAAAGGGACAGAGAGTGAGATAATGGGGAGGTTAATGGGAAAGAGAGTGAGATCACGGGGAGGTTAATGGGACAGAGAGTGAGATCACGGGGAGGTTAGATGGACAGAGAGTGAGATCACTGGGAGTTTAAAGGGGCAGAGATTGAGATCACGGGGAGTTTAAAGGGACAGAGAGTGAGATCACGGGTGGGTTAAAGTAATAGTGAATGAGATCATGGGGAGGTTAAAGGTATAGAGAGTGATCACGGGAAGGTTAAAGAGACAGAGAGCGAGACCACAGGGAGGTTAAAGGGACGGAGAGTAAGATCACGGGGAGGTTAAAGGTACAGATAGTGAGATCACGGGGAGTTTAAAGGGACAGGGAGTGTGACTACGGGGAGGTTAAAGGGACAGAGAGTGAGATCACGGAAGGGTTAAAGACACAGAGTGAGATCACGGGGAGGTTAAAGTGACATAGAGTGAGATCACGGTGGTGCTAAATGGACAGAGAGTGAGATCACGGGGAGTTTAAAGGTACAGAGAGTGATATCACGGGGAGGTTAAAGGGAGAGAGAGTCATATCACGGGGAGGTTGAAGGGACAGAGAGTGAGATCACGGGGAGGTTAAAGGGACAGGGAATGTGATCACGGCGAGATTAAAGGGACAGAGAGTCAGATCAAGGGGATGTTAAAGGGTCAGAGAGTGAGATCATGGGAACGATATAGGGTCAGAGAGTGAGATCACGGGGAGCTTAAACGTAAAGAAAGTGAAATCACGGGGAGGTTAAATGGACAGAGAGTGAGATCACAGGGAGGTTAAAGGGACTGAGAGTGAGATGATGGGGAGGGTAACGGGACAGAGACTGAGATCACGCGGAGGTTAAAGGGATAGAGAGCGAGATCACGGGGAGGTTAAAGGGACAGAGAATGAGATCACGGGGAGGTTAAAGGGACAGAGATTGAGATCATGGGGAGGTTTTAGGGACAGCGACTGAGATCACGGGAGGTTAAAGAGAGAGAGAAATCACAGGGAGTTTAAAGGGACAGAGAGTGAGATCACGGGGAGGTTAATGGGACAGAGAGTGAGATCACGGGGAGGTTAAAGGGACAGAGAGTGAGATCACAGGGAGGTTAAGGGACAGAGAGTGCGATCAGGGGCAGTTTAAAGGGACGCAGAGTGTGATCAGGGGGAGGATAAAGGTACAGAGAGTGAGATCATGGGAAGGTTAAAGGGGCAGAGAGTGAGATCACGGGGAGGTTAAAGGGGAAGGGAGTATAATCACGGGAGGTTTAAGAGAGAGATAGATCACGGGAAGGTTAAAGGGGCAGAGAGTGAGATCCCGGGGAATTTAAAGCGACGGTAAGTGAGATGACGGGGAGGTAAAATGGAAAGAGAGTGAGATCACGGGGATGTTAAAGGGACAGAGAGTGAGATCAGGGGCAGTTGAAAGGGATGGAGATTGAGATCAGGGGGAGGTTAAAGGGACAGAGAGTGAGATCATGGGGAGGTTATAGCGACAGAGACTGAGATCACGGGGAGGTTAAAGGGACAGAGAGTGAGATAATAGGGAGGTTAATGGGAAAGAGTGTGTGATCACGGAGAGGTTAAAGGGACAGAAAGTGAGATCAAGGGGAGGTTAAAGGGAGAGAGAGTGAGATCACGGAGAGTTTAAAGGGACAGAGAGTGTGCTCACTGGGTGGATAAAGGGACAGAGAGTGAGATCACGGGAAGTTTAAAGGGACAGAGTGTGAGATCACGGGGAGGTTAATGGGACAGAGACAGAGATCACGGGGAGGTTAAAGGGACAGAGTGTGAGATCACGGGGAGTTTATAGGGACAGAGAGTGAGATCAGGGGGAGGTTAAAGGGACAGAGAGTGAGATCACCGTGAGGTTAAAGGGACAGAGAGTGAGATCTCGGTGAGGTTAAAGGGACATAGAGTGATCACGAGGAGGTTAAAGTGAGAGACAGTGTGATCACGGGGAGATTAAAGGGATAGAGAGTGAGATCACATGAATGTTAACGGGAATGAGAATGAGATCACGGGGAGGTAAAAGGGACAGAGAGTGAGATCACTTGGTAGTGGACAGTGAGTGAGATCATGGGGAGGTTAAAGGGGCAGAGAGTGGGATCGCGGTGAGGTTAAAGGGCCAGTGAGTGATCACGAGGAGGTTAAAGGAACAGAGACTGAGATCACGGGGAGGTTAAAGGGACAGAGAGTGATCACGAGGATGTTAAGGGGACAGAGAGTGAGATCACGGGGAGGTTAAAGGGGCAGAGAATGAGATCACTGGGAGGTTAAAGGGACAGAGAGTTTGATCATTGGGAAGTTAAAGGGTCAGACAGTGAGATCACGGGGAGTTTAAAGGGACAGAGAGTGAGATCACGGGGAGGTTAAAGGGACAGAGAGTGACCACGGAGAGGTTAAAGGGACAGAGAGTGAGATCATTGGGAGGGAATATGTAAAGACAGTGATCACTGCGAGGTTAAAGGGACAGAGTGTGAGATCACGGGGAGGTTTTAGGGACTGAGAGTGAGATCACGGGGAGGTTAAAGGTAAAGACAGTGATCACTGCGAGGTTAAAGAGACAGAGTGTGAGATCACGGGGAGGTTTTAGGGACTGAGAGTGAGATCACGGGGAGGTTTTAGGGCCAGAGAGTGAGATCACGGGGAGGTTATCGGGACAGAGAGTGAGGTCACGGGGAGTTTAAAGGGACAGAGAGTGAGATCACGGGCAGGTTGAAGGGACAGAGAGTGAGAACACGGGAGGGTAAAGAGACAGAGAGTGAGATCACAGGGAGGTTAAAGGGACAGATAGTGAGATCACGGGGAGGCTAAAGAGATAGAGAGTGATATCACGGAGAGGTTAAATGGATAGTGGGTGAGATCACGGAAAGATTAAAGGGACAGAGAGTGAGACCTCGGCGATGTTATAGGGACAGAGAGTGAGAACAGGGGTGGTTAAAGGGACAAGGAGTGAGATCACGGGGATGTTTAATGGACAGAGAGTGAGATCACGGGAGGTTAAAGAGAGAGAGAGATCACGGGGAGGTTAAAGGGACAGAGAGTGAGGTCACGGGGAGGTTAAAGGGACAGAGAGTGAGATCACGGGGAGGTTAAAGGGACAGAGAGTGAGATGACGGGGTGGTTAAAGGGACAGAGAGTGAGATCACGGGGAGGTTAAAGGGGCAGAGAGTGATCACGAGAAAGTTAAGGGGACAGAGAATGAGATCACGGGGAGGTTAAAGGGACAGAGAATGATATCACCGGGAGGTTAAAGGGGCAGAGAATGAGAACACTGGGAGGTAAAAGGGACAGAGAGTGAGATCATGGGGAGTTTAAATGTACAGAGAGTGATCACAGAGAGGTTAAAGGGACAGAGAGTGAGATCATGGGGTGGTTAAAGGTAAAGACAGTGATCACTGCGAGGTTAAAGGGACAGAGAGTTAGATCACGGGGAGGTTAAAGGTAAAGATACTGATCACGGCGAGGTTAAAGGGACAGAGAGTGAGATCATCGGGAGGTTAATGGGACAAAGTGAGAAATGACGGGTCGTTTAAAAGGACGGAGAGTGAGATCACGGGGAGGTTAAAGGGACAGAGAGTGAGATCACGGGGAGGTTAAAGGGACAGAGAGTGAGATCACGGGGAGGTTAAAGGGACAGAGAGTGAGATATTGGGGAGGTTAATGGGACAGAGCGTGAGGTCACGCGGAGGTTAATGGGACAGAGAGTGTGATCACGGGGAGTTTAAAGGGACATAAAGTGAGACCACAGATAGGTTAAAGGGATAGAGAGTGAGATCATGGTGATGTTAGCGGGAATGAGAGTGAGATCAAGGGGAGGTTAAAGGGACAGAGAGTGAGATCACGGGGAGTTTAAAGGGACGGAGAGTGAGATCACGGGGAGGTTAAAGGGACAGAGAGTGAGATCACTGGGAGTTTAAAGGGGTAGAGAATGAGATTACGGGTAGGTTAAAGGGACAGAGAGTGAGATCACGGGAAGTTTAAAGGGACAGAGAGCGAGCTCACTGGGTGGTTAAAGGGACAGAGAGTCAGTACCACGCGGTGGTTAAAGCGACAGGGATTGAGATCACGGGGATGTTAAAAGGAAAGAGAGTGAGATCACGGGGAGGTTATAACGAATAGAAAGTGAGATGACGGGGAGGTTAAAGGGACAGAGAGTGAGATCACGGGGATGTTAAAGGGACAGAGAGTGAGATCAGGGGCGGTTGAAAGGGACGGAGAGTGAGATCAGGGGGAGGTTAAAGGGACAGAGAGTGAGATTACGGGGAGGTAAAAGGGACAGAGAGTGAGATAATGGGGAGGTTAATGGGAAAGAGAGTGAGATCACGGGGAGGTTAAAGGGACAGAGATTGAGATAATGGGGAGGTTAATGGGAAAGAGAGTGAGATCACGGGGAGGTTAAAAGGACAGAGAGACATCAAGTGGACGTTAAAGGGACAGAGAGTTTTATCACGGGGAAGTTAAAGGGACAGAGGGTGAGATCACGGGGAGGTTAAAGGGACAGAGGTTGAGATCAGGGGGAGGTTAAAGGGACAGAGAGTGAGATCACGGGGAGGTTAAATGTACAGAGAGTGAGATCACGGGGAGGTTAAAGGGAAAGAGAGTGAGATCACGGGGAGGTTAAAGGGAAAGAGAGTGAGATCACGGGGAGGTTAAAGGGGCAGTGAGTGAGATCATGGGGAGGTTAAAGAGAGAGAGAGATCACGGGGAGGTTAAAGGGACAGAGAGTGAGATCACGGGGAGGTTAAAGGGGTAGAGAATGAGATCACGGGGAGGTTAAAGGTACAGATAGTGAGATCACGGGGAGTATAAAGGGACAGAGAGTTAGATCACGGGGAGTATAAAGGGACAGGGAGTGAGACTACGGGGAGGTTAAAGGGACAGAGGGTGAGATCACGGAAGGGTTAAAGACACAGAGTGAGATCACGGGGAGGTTAAAGTGACATAGAGTGAGATCACGGTGAGGCTAAATGGACAGAGAGTGAGATCACGGGGAGTTTAAAGGTACAGAGAGTGATATCACGGGGAGGTTAAAGGGAGAGAGAGTCATATCACGGGGAGGTTGAAGGGACAGAGAGTGAGATCACGGGGAGGTTAAAGGGACAGGGAGTGTGATCACGGCGAGATTAAAGGGACAGAGAGTCAGATCAAGGGAATGTTAAAGGGTCAGAGAGAGAGATCACGGGGAGGCTAAAAGGACAGAGAGTGAGATCATGGGAACGATATAGGGTCAGAGAGTGAGATCACGGGGAGCTTAAAGGGAAAGAAAGTGAAATCACGGGGAGGTTAATTGGACAGAGAGTGAGATGACGGTGAGGCTAAATGGACAGAGAATGAGATCACGGGGAGTTTAAAGGTACAGAGAGTGATATCACGGGGAGGTTGAAGGGACAGAGAGTGAGATCACGGGGAGGTAAAAGGGACAGGGAGTGTGATCACGGCGAGATTAAAGGGACAGAGAGTCAGATCAAGGGCATGTTAAAGGGTCAGAGACAGAGATCACGGGGAGGTTAAAAGGACAGAGAGTGAGATCATGGGAACGATATAGGGTCAGAGAGTGAGATCACGGGGAGCTTAAAGGGAAAGAAAGTGAAATCACGGGGAGGTTAAATGGACAGAGAGTGAGATCACAGGGAGGTTAAAGGGACTGAGAGTGAGATGACGGGGAGGGTAACGGGACAGAGACTGAGATCACGCGGAGGATAAAGGGATAGAGAGCGAGATCACGGGGGGGTTAAAGGGACAGAGAATGAGATCACGGGGTCGTTAAAGGGACAAGGAGTGAGATCACGGGGATGTTAAAGGGACAGAGAGTGAGATCACGGGGAGGTTAAAGGGAAAGAGAGTAGGATCACGGGGAGGTTAAAGGGGCAGGGAGTGAGATCACGGGGCGGTTAAAGAGACAGAGAGAGATATCACGGGGAGGTTAAAAGGACAGAGGGAGAGATGATGAGGAGGTTAAAGGGACAGAGAGTGAGGTCACGGGGATGTTCAAGGGACAGAGAGTGAGATCAGGGCAGTTGAAAGGGACGGGGAGTGAGATCAGGGGGTGTTTAAAGGGACAGAGAGTGAGATTACGGGGAGGTTATAGCGACAGAGACTGAGATCACGGGGAGGTTAAAGGGACAGAGAGTGAGATAATGGGGAGGTTAATGGGAAAGAGAGTGAGATCACGGGGAGGTTAATGGGACAGAGAGTGAGATCACTGGGAGGTTAAAGGGGCAGAGAGTGAGATCACTGGGAGGTTAAAGGGGCAGAGAGTGAGATCACAGGTAAGTTAAAGGGACAGAGAGTGAGATCACGGGGAGGTTAAAGGGACAGAGGGTGAGATCACGGGGAGGTTAAAGGGACAGAGGGTGAGATCACGGGGAGGTTAATGGGACAGAGAGTGAGATCACTGGGAGGTTAAAGGGACAGAGAGTGAGATCACGGGGAGGTTAAATGTGCAGAGAGTGAGATCACTGGGAGGTAAAAGGGGCAGAGAGTGAGATCACGGGGAGGTTAAAGGGAAAGAGAGTGAGATCACGGGGAGGTTAAATGGACAAAGTGTGAGATAATGGGGAGGTTAATGGGAAAGAGAGTGAGATCAAGGGGTCGTTAAAGGGACAGAGAGTGAGATCACTGGGAGTTTAAAGGGGTAGAGAATGAGATCACGGGGAGGTTAAAGGGACAGAGAGTGACTTCACGGGGAGGTTAAAGGGACTGAGAGTGAGACCTCGGGGATGTTAAAGGGACTGAGAGTGCGACCACGGCATGGTTAAAGGGACAAGGAGTGAGATCACCTGGATGTTAAAGGGACAGAGATTGAGATCATGGGGATGTTTTAGGGACAGCGATTGAGATCACGGGAGGTTAAAGAGAGAGAGAAATCACAGGGAGTTTAAAGGGACAGAGAGTGAGATCACGGGGAGGTTAAAGGGACAGAGAGTGAGATCACGGGGAGGTTAAAGGGACAGAGAGTGAGATCACAGGGAGGTTAAAGGGACAGAGAGTGACCACGGAGAGGTTAAAGGGACAGAGAGTGAGATCATTGGGAGGTAATAGGTAAAGACAGTGATCACTGCGAGGTTAAAGGGACAGAGTGTGAGATGACGGGGAGGGTAACGGGACAGAGACTGAGATCACGCGGAGGATAAAGGGATAGAGAGTGATATCACCGGGAGGTTAAAGGGGCAGAGAATGAGAACACTGGGAGGTAAAAGGGACAGAGAGTGAGATCATGGGGAGTTTAAATGTACAGAGAGTGATCACAGAGAGGTTAAAGGGACAGAGAGTGAGATCATGGGGTGGTTAAAGGTAAAGACAGTGATCACGGCGAGGTTAAAGGGACAGAGAGTGAGATCATCGGGAGGTTAATGGGACAAAGTGAGAAATGACGGGTCGTTTAAAAGGACGGAGAGTGAGATCACGGGGAGGTTAAAGGGACAGAGAGTGAGATCACGGGGAGGTTAAAGGGACAGAGAGTGAGATCGCGGGGAGGTTAAAGGGACAGAGAGTGAGATATTGGGGAGGTTAATGGGACAGAGCGTGAGGTCACGCGGAGGTTAAAGGGACAGAGAGTGTGATCACGGGGAGTTTAAAGGGACATAAAGTGAGACCACGGATAGGTTAAAGGGATAGAGAGTGAGATCATGGTGATGTTAGCGGGAATGAGAGTGAGATCACGGGGAGGTTAAAGGGACAGAGAGTGAGATCACGGGGAGTTTAAAGGGACGGAGAGTGAGATCACGGGGAGGTTAAAGGGACAGAGAGTGAGATCACGGGGGGTTTAAAGGGACAGAGAGTGAGATCACGGGGAGGTTAAATGGACAGAGAGTGAGATCACTGGGAGTTTAAAGGGGTAGAGAATGAGATCACGGGTAGGTTAAAGGGACAGAGAGTGAGATCACGGGAAGTTTAAAGGGACAGAGAGCGAGCTCACTGGGTGGTTAAAGGGACAGAGAGTCAGACCACGCGGTGGTTAAAGCGACAGGGATTGAGATCACGGGGATGTTAAAAGGAAAGAGAGTGAGATCACGGGGAGGCTATAACGAACAGAAAGTGAGATCACGGGGAATTTAAAGGGACAGAGAGTGAGATCAGGGGCGGTTGAAAGGGACGGAGAGTGAGATCAGGGGGAGGTTAAAGGGACAGAGAGTGAGATCACGGGGAGGTAACAGGGACAGAGAGTGAGATAATGGGGAGGTTAAAGGGAAAGAGAGTGAGATCACGGGGAGGTTAAAGGGACAGAGATTGAGATAATGGGGAGGTTAATGGGAAAGAGAGTGAGATCACGGGGAGGTTAAAAGGACAGAGAGTGAGATCATGGGGAGGTTAAAGGGACAGAGAGTGAGATCACGGGGAGGTAAAAGGGACAGAGAGTGAGATCATGGGGAGGTTAAAGGGAGAGAGAGTGAGATCACGGATAGGTTAAAGGGAGAGAGAGTGAGATCACGGGGAGTTTAAAGGGGTAGAGAATGAGATCACGGGGAGGGTAAAAGGACAGAGAGTGAGTTCACGGGGAGGCTAAAGGGACAGAGAGTGAGATAATGGGGAGGTTAATAGGACAGAGCGTGAGGTCACGCGGAGGTTAAAGGGACAGAGAGTGAGACCACGGATAGGTTAAAGGGATAGAGAGTGAGATCAAGGTGATGTTAGCGGGAATGAGAGTGAGATCACGGGGAGGTTAAAGGGACAGAGAGTGAAATCACGGTGACATTAAAGGGCCACACAGCGAGATCACGCGTAGGTTAAAGGGACAGAGAGTGAAATCAACGGGAGATTACAGGGGCAGAGAGTGAGTTCACGGTGAGGTTAAAGGGACAGAGAGTGAGATTACGTGGAGGTTAAAGGGACAGTGAGTGAGATCAAGGGGAGGTTAAAGGGACAGAGAGTGAGATCACGGGGAGTTTAAAGGGACAGTTAGTGAAATCACGGGAGGGTTAAAGGGACAGTGAGTGAGATCAAGGGGAGGTTAAAGGGACAGAGAGTGAGTTCACGGGGAGGTTAAAGGGATAGAGAGTGAGATCACGGGGAGGCTAAAGGGACAGAGATTGATATTACGGGGCTGTTAAAGCGACAGAGATTGAGATCGGGGACAGTCAAAGGAACAGTAAGTGAGAATAGGGACTGTTAAAGGGACAGAGACTGAGATCACGGGAGGTTTAAAGGACAGAGGGAGAGAGATCACGGGGTGTAAAAGGGACATGGAGTGAGATCACGGGGAGGTAAAATGGATAGAGTGTGAAATCCCGGGGAGGTTAAAGGGACAGAGAGAGAGATCACGGGGAGGTTAAAGGGACAGAGAGTGAGATCACGGGGAGGTTAAAGGGACAGAGAGTGAGATCACGGGGATGTTAAAGGTACAGAGTGAGATCACGGGGAGGTTAAAGGGACAGAGAGTGAGATTACGGGGAGGTTAAAGGGACAGAGAGTGAGATCACAGGGATGTTAAAGGGACAGAAGGTGACATCACGAGTAGGTTAATGGGACAGAGAGTGAGAACATGGACAGTGAAAGGGACAGAGATTGAGATCAGGGACTGTTAACGGGATAGAGATAGAGTTCGGGCACTGTTAAAGGGACAGAGAGTGAGATCACGTTGAGGTTAATGGGACAGAGAGTGAGTTAAGGGGAGGTTAAAGGGCCAGAGATTGAGAACACGGAGAGGTGAAAGGGACAGAGAGTGAGATCACGGAGATGTTAAAGGGACGGAGAGTGAGATCACGGGCACGTTAAAGTGACAGAGAGTGAGATCATGGGGAGGTTAAAGGCACAGAGAGTGAGATCACTTGGAGGTTAATGGGACAGTGAGTGAGATCACGGGGAGGTTAAAGGGACAGAGAGTGAGATCACGAGTAGATTAAAGGCACATAGAGTGAGATCACGGAGAGGTTAAAGGGACAGAGAGTGAGATCACGGGGTGGTTAATGGGACAGAGAGTGAGAACAGGGACAGTGAAAGGGCCAGAGATTGAGATCAGGGACTGTTAAAGGGACAGAGATTGAGATCGGGATCAGTTAAAGGGACAGAGAGTGAGATCAGATACAGTGAAAGGGACAGAGAGTGAGATCACAGGGAGGTTAAGTGGACAGAAGGTGAGATCACGGAGAGGTTAAAGGGACAGAGAGTGTGATCTGGGGGAGGTTAATGGGAAAGAGTGTGAGATCACGGGGAGGATAAAGGGCCATAGAGTGATATCACGGGGTGGTTAAAGGGACAGAGAGTGAGATCACGGGGAGGTTAAAGGGAAAGAATGTGAGATCACGGGGAGGATAAAGGGCCATAGAGTGATATCACGGGGTGGTTAAAGGGACAGAGAGTGAGATCACGGGGAGGTTAAAGGGACAGAGAGTGAAATCACGGGGAGGTTTAACGTACACAGACTGAGATCACGGGGAGGTTAAAGGGACAGAGAGTGAGATCACGGGGAAGTTAAAGGGACAGAGAGTGAGATCACGGGGAGGTTAAAGGGACAGAGAGTGAGATCACGTTGAGGTTAAAGGGACAGACAGTGAGTTAAGGGGAGGTTAAAGGGCCAGAGATTGAGAACACGGAGAGGTTAAAGGGATAGAAAGTGAGAAAACAGAGATGTTAAAGGGACAGAGAGTGAGATCATGGGGAGGTTAAAGGGACTGAGATTGAGTTCACGGGGAGGTTAAAGGGACAGAGAGAGAGATCACGGGGAGTTTATATGGACAGAGACTGAGATCATGGGGAGGTTAAAGGGAGAGAGATTGAGTTAAGGGGAGGTTTATGGGCCCGAGATTGAGAACATGGGGAGGTTAAAGAGACAGAGAGTGAGATCACGGGGCGGTTAAAGGACCAGAGAGTTAGATGACTGGGAGGTTAAAGGGACAGAGAGTGAGATCACGGGGCTGTTAAAGGACCAGAGAGTGAGATCACGGGGAGGTTAATGGGACAGAGAGTGAGATCACGTTGAGGTTAATGGGACAGACAATGAGTTAAGGGGAGTTTAACGGGCCAGAGATTAAGAACACGGAGAGTTTAAAGGGACAGAGAGTGAGATCGCGGGGAGGTTAAAGGGACAGAGAGTGAGATCACGGGGAGACTAAAGGGACAGAGAGTGAGATCACGGGCAGGTTAAAGGAACAGAGAGAGAACACGGAGATTTTAAAGGGACGGAGGGTGAGATCACGGGGAGGTAAAATGGACAGAGAGTGAGATCACGGGGAGGTTAAAGGGACAGAGAGTGAGATCACGGGGAGGTTAAAGGGACAGAGAGTGAGATCACGGGGATGTAAAAGGGACAGAGAGTGAGATCACGGGGAGGTTAAAGGGACAGAGAGTGAGATCACGGGGATGTTAAAGGTACAGAGCGAGATCACGGGGAGGTTAAAGGGACAGAGAGTGAGATCACGGGGAGGTTAAAGGGACAGAGAGTGAGATTACGGGGAGGTTAAAGGGACAGAGAGTGAGATCACAGGGATGTTAAAGGGACAGAAGGTGACATCACGAGTAGGTTAATGGGACAGAGAGTGAGAACATAGACAGTGAAAGGGACAAAGATTGAGATCAGGGACTGTTAACGGGATAGAGATTGAGTTCGGGCACTGTTAAAGGGACAGAGAATGAGATCACGTGGAGTTTAAAGGGAGAGAGAGTGATATCACGGTGTGGTTTAAGGGACAGAGAGTGAGATCACGGGGAGGTTAAAGGGACAGAGATTGAGATCACGGGTTGGTTAAAGGGACAGAGAGTGAAATCACGGTGAGGTTAAAGGGACAGAGAGTGAAATCAAGGGGAGGTTATAGGGGCAGAGAGTGAGTTCACGGTGAGGTTAAAGGGACAGAGAGAGAGATTACGTGGAGGTTAATGGGACAGTGAGTGAGATCAAGGGGAGGTTAAAGGGACAGAGAGTGAGATCACGGGGAGGTTAAAGGGACAGGGAGTGAAATCACGGGAGGGTTAAAGAGACAGTGAGTGAGATCAAGGGGAGTTTAAAGGGACAGAGAGTGAGATCACGGGGAGGTTAAAGGGATAGAGAGTGAGATCACGGGGAGGTTAAAGGGACAGAGATTGATATCACGGTGCGGTTAAAGGGACAGAGATTGAGATCGGGGACAGTCAAAGGAACAGTAAGTGAGAACAGGGACTGTTAAAGGGGCAGAGACTGAGATCGCGGGAGGTTTAAAGGACAGAGGGAGAGAGATCACGGGGAGTAAAAGGGACATGGAGTGAGGTCATGGGGTGCTTAAAGGGACAGAGTGTGAAATCCCGGGGAGGTTAAAGGGACAGAGAGTGAGATTACGGAGAGTTTAAAGGGACAGAGAGTGAAATCACGGGGAGATAAAAGGGATAGAGAGTGACATCACGGGGATGTTAAAGGGACAGACAGTGAGATCTCGGGGAGGTAAAAGGGACAGGGAGTGAGATGACGGGGAGGTTAAAAGGACAGAGAGTGAGATCACGGGGAGGTTAAAGGGATAGTGAGTGAGATCACGGGGAGGTTAACGGGACAGAGAGTGAGATGACGGGGAGGTTAAAGGGACAGAGAGTGAGATCACGGGGAGGTTAAAGGGACAGAGAGTGAGATCTCGTGGAGGTTAAAGGGACAGAGAGTGAGATGACGGGGAGGTTAATGGGACAGAGAGTGAGTTAAGGGGAGGATAAAGGGCCAGAGATTGAGAACACGTAGAGGTTAAAGGGACAGAGAGTGAGATCACGGAGATGTTAAAGGGACGGAGAGTGAGATCACGGGCACGTTAAAGTGACAGAGAGTGAGATCACTTGGAGGTTAATGGGACAGTGAGTGAGATCACGGGGAGGTTAAAGGGACAGAGAGTGAGATCACGAGTAGATTAAAGGCACATAGAGTGAGATCACGGAGAGGTTAAAGGGACAGAGAGTGAGATCACGGGGTGGTTAATGGGATAGAGAGTGAGAACAGGGACAGTGAAAGGGCCAGAGATTGAGATCAGGGACTGTTAAAGGGACAGAGATTGATATCGGGCTCAGTTAAAGGGACAGAGAGTGAGATCACGGGGTGGTTAATGGGATAGAGAGTGAGAACAGGGACAGTGAAAGGGCCAGAGATTGAGATCAGGGACTGTTAAAGGGACAGAGATTGATATCGGGCTCAGTTAAAGGGACAGAGAGTGAGATCAGATACAGTGAAAGGGACAGAGAGTGAGATCACAGGGAGGTTAAGGGGACAGAAGGTGAGATCACGGAGAGGTTAAAGGGACAGAAAGTGTGATCTGGGGGAGGTTAAAGGAAAAGAGTGTGAGATCACGGGGAGGATAAAGGGCCATAGAGTGATATCACGGGGTGGTTAAAGGGACAGAGAGTGGGATCACGGGGAGGTTAAAGGGAAAGAATGTGAGATCACGGGGAGAATAAAGGGCCATAGAGTGATATCACGGGGTGGTTAAAGGGACAGAGAGTGAAATGACGGGGAGGTTTAACATACACAGACTGAGATCACGGGGAGTTTAAAGGGACAGAGAGTGAGATCACGGGGAAGTTAAAGGGACAGAGAGTGTGATCACGGGGAGGTTAAAGGGACAGAGAGTGAGATCACGTTGAGGTTAAAGGGACAGACAGTGAGTTAAGGGGAGGTTAAAGGGCCAGAGATTGAGAACACGGAGAGGTTAAAGGGATAGAAAGTGAGAAAACAGAGATGTTAAAGGGACAGAGAGTGAGATCATGGGGAGGTTAAAGGGACAGTGAGTGAGATCACGGGGAGGTTAAAGGGACTGAGATTGAGTTCACGGGGATGTTAAAGGGACAGAGAGAGAGATCACGGGGAGTTTATATGGACAGAGACTGAGATCATGGGGAGGTTAAAGGGACAGAGAGAGAGATCACGAGGAGGTTAAACGTACACAGAGTGAGATCACGGGGAGGTTAAAGGGACAGAGAGTGAGATCACGGGGAGGTTAAAGGTACAGAGAGTGACCACGGAGAGGTTAAAGGGACAGAGAGTGAGATCATTGGGAGGTAATAGGTAAAGACAGTGATCACTGCGAGGTTAAAGGGACAGAGTGTGAGATCACGGGGAGGTTTTAGGGACTGAGAGTGAGATCTCGGGGAGGTTGAAGGTAAAGAGAGTGATCACTGCGAGGTTAAAGAGACAGAGTGTGAGATCACGGGGAGGTTTTAGGGACTGAGAGTGAGATCACGGGGAGGTTTTAGGGCCAGAGAGTGAGATCACGGGGAGGTTATCGGGACAGAGAGTGAGGTCACGGGGAGTTTAAAGGGACAGAGAGTGAGATCACGGGCAGGTTGAAGGGACAGAGAGTGAGAACACGGGAGGGTAAAGAGACAGAGAGTGAGATCACAGGGAGGTTAAAGGGACAGATAGTGAGATCACGGGGAGGCTAAAGAGATAGAGAGTGATATCACGGAGAGGTTAAATGGATAGTGGGTGAGATCACGGAAAGATTAAAGGGACAGAGAGTGAGACCTCGGCGATGTTATAGGGACAGAGAGTGAGAACAGGGGTGGTTAAAGGGACAAGGAGTGAGATCACGGGGATGTTTAATGGACAGAGAGTGAGATCATGGGTTGGTTTAAGGGACAGAGAGTGAGATCACGGGAGGTTAAAGAGAGAGAGAGATCACGGGGAGGTTAAAGGGACAGAGAGTGAGGTCACGGGGAGGTTAAAGGGACAGAGAGTGAGATCACGGGGAGGTTAAAGGGACAGAGAGTGAGATCACGGGGAGGTTAAAGGGACAGAGAGTGAGATGACGGGGTGGTTAAAGGGACAGAGAGTGAGATCACGGGGAGGTTAAAGGGGCAGAGAGTGATCACGAGAAGGTTAAGGGGACAGAGAATGAGATCACGGGGAGGTTAAAGGGACAGAGAGTGATATCACCGGGAGGTTAAAGGGGCAGAGAATGAGAACACTGGGAGGTAAAAGGGACAGAGAGTGAGATCATGGGGAGTTTAAATGTACAGAGAGTGATCACAGAGAGGTTAAAGGGACAGAGAGTGAGATCATGGGGTGGTTAAAGGTAAAGACAGTGATCACGGCGAGGTTAAAGGGACAGAGAGTGAGATCATCGGGAGGTTAATGGGACAAAGTGAGAAATGACGGGTCGTTTAAAAGGACGGAGAGTGAGATCACGGGGAGGTTAAAGGGACAGAGAGTGAGATCACGGGGAGGTTAAAGGGACAGAGAGTGAGATCGCGGGGAGGTTAAAGGGACAGAGAGTGAGATATTGGGGAGGTTAATGGGACAGAGCGTGAGGTCACGCGGAGGTTAAAGGGACAGAGAGTGTGATCACGGGGAGTTTAAAGGGACATAAAGTGAGACCACGGATAGGTTAAAGGGATAGAGAGTGAGATCATGGTGATGTTAGCGGGAATGAGAGTGAGATCACGGGGAGGTTAAAGGGACAGAGAGTGAGATCACGGGGAGTTTAAAGGGACGGAGAGTGAGATCACGGGGAGGTTAAAGGGACAGAGAGTGAGATCACGGGGGGTTTAAAGGGACAGAGAGTGAGATCACGGGGAGGTTAAATGGACAGAGAGTGAGATCACTGGGAGTTTAAAGGGGTAGAGAATGAGATCACGGGTAGGTTAAAGGGACAGAGAGTGAGATCACGGGAAGTTTAAAGGGACAGAGAGCGAGCTCACTGGGTGGTTAAAGGGACAGAGAGTCAGACCACGCGGTGGTTAAAGCGACAGGGATTGAGATCACGGGGATGTTAAAAGGAAAGAGAGTGAGATCACGGGGAGGCTATAACGAACAGAAAGTGAGATCACGGGGAATTTAAAGGGACAGAGAGTGAGATCAGGGGCGGTTGAAAGGGACGGAGAGTGAGATCAGGGGGAGGTTAAAGGGACAGAGAGTGAGATCACGGGGAGGTAACAGGGACAGAGAGTGAGATAATGGGGAGGTTAAAGGGAAAGAGAGTGAGATCACGGGGAGGTTAAAGGGACAGAGATTGAGATAATGGGGAGGTTAATGGGAAAGAGAGTGAGATCACGGGGAGGTTAAAAGGACAGAGAGTGAGATCATGGGGAGGTTAAAGGGACAGAGAGTGAGATCACGGGGAGGTAAAAGGGACAGAGAGTGAGATCATGGGGAGGTTAAAGGGAGAGAGAGTGAGATCACGGATAGGTTAAAGGGAGAGAGAGTGAGATCACGAAGAGTTTAAAGGGGTAGAGAATGAGATCACGGGGAGGGTAAAAGGACAGAGAGTGAGTTCACGGGGAGGCTAAAGGGACAGAGAGTGAGATAATGGGGAGGTTAATAGGACAGAGCGTGAGGTCACGCGGAGGTTAAAGGGACAGAGAGTGAGACCACGGATAGGTTAAAGGGATAGAGAGTGAGATCAAGGTGATGTTAGCGGGAATGAGAGTGAGATCACGGGGAGGTTAAAGGGACAGAGAGTGAAATCACGGTGACATTAAAGGGCCACACAGCGAGATCACGCGTAGGTTAAAGGGACAGAGAGTGAAATCAACGGGAGATTACAGGGGCAGAGAGTGAGTTCACGGTGAGGTTAAAGGGACAGAGAGTGAGATTACGTGGAGGTTAAAGGGACAGTGAGTGAGATCAAGGGGAGATTAAAGGGACAGAGAGTGAGTTCACGGGGAGGTTAAAGGGATAGAGAGTGAGATCACGGGGAGGCTAAAGGGACAGAGATTGATATTACGGGGCGGTTAAAGCGACAGAGATTGAGATCGGGGACAGTCAAAGGAACAGTAAGTGAGAACAGGGACTGTTAAAGGGACAGAGACTGAGATCACGGGAGGTTTAAAGGACAGAGGGAGAGAGATCACGGGGAGTAAAAGGGACATGGAGTGAGATCACGGGGAGGTAAAATGGATAGAGTGTGAAATCCCGGGGAGGTTAAAGGGACAGAGAGAGAGATCACGGGGAGGTTAAAGGGACAGAGAGTGAGATCACGGGGAGGTTAAAGGGACAGAGAGTGAGATCACGGGGATGTTAAAGGTACAGAGTGAGATCACGGGGAGGTTAAAGGGACAGAGAGTGAGATTACGGGGAGGTTAAAGGGACAGAGAGTGAGATCACAGGGATGTTAAAGGGACAGAAGGTGACATCACGAGTAGGTTAATGGGACAGAGAGTGAGAACATGGACAGTGAAAGGGACAGAGATTGAGATCAGGGACTGTTAACGGGATAGAGATAGAGTTCGGGCACTGTTAAAGGGACAGAGAGTGAGATCACGTTGAGGTTAATGGGACAGAGAGTTAGTTAAGGGGAGGTTAAAGGGCCAGAGATTGAGAACACGGAGAGGTTAAAGGGACAGAGAGTGAGATCACGGAGATGTTAAAGGGACGGAGAGTGAGATCACGGGCACGTTAAAGTGACAGAGAGTGAGATCACGGGGAGGTTAAAGGGACAGAGAGTGAGATCACATGGAGGTTAATGGGACAGTGAGTGAGATCACGGGGAGGTTAAAGGGACAGAGAGTGAGATCACGAGTAGATTAAAGGCACATAGAGTGAGATCACGGTGAGGTTAAAGGGACAGAGAGTGAGAACAGGGACAGTGAAAGGGCCAGAGATTGAGATCAGGGACTGTTAAAGGGACAGAGATTGAGATCGGGCTCAGTTATAGGGACAGAGAGTGAGATCAGATACAGTGAAAGGGACAGAGAGTGAGATCACAGGGAGGTTAAGGGGACAGAAGGTGAGATCACGGAGAGGTTAAAGGGACAGAGAGTGTTATCTGGGGGAGGTTAATGGGAAAGAGTGTGAGATCACGGGGAGGATAAAGGGCCATAGAGTGATATCACGGGGTGGTTAAAGGGACAGAGAGTGAGATCACGGGGAGGTTAAAGGGAAAGAATGTGAGATCACGGGGAGGTTAAAGGGACAGAGAGTGAGATCACGTTGAGGTTAAAGGGACAGACAGTGAGTTAAGGGGAGGTTAAAGGGCCAGAGATTGAGAACACGGAGAGGTTAAAGGGATAGAAAGTGAGAAAACAGAGATGTTAAAGGGACAGAGAGTGAGATCATGGGGAGGTTAAAGGGACAGAGAGTGAGATCACGGGGAGGTTAAAGGGACTGAGATTGAGTTCACGGGGATGTTAAAGGGACAGAGAGAGAGATCACGGGGAGTTTATATGGACAGAGACTGAGATCATGGGGAGGTTAAAGGGACAGAGAGAGAGATCACGAGGAGGTTAAACGTACACAGAGTGAGATCACGGGGAGGTTAAAGGGACAGAGAGTGAGATCACGGGGAGGTTAAAGGTACAGAGAGTGACCACGGAGAGGTTAAAGGGACAGAGAGTGAGATCATTGGGAGGTAATAGGTAAAGACAGTGATCACTGCGAGGTTAAAGGGACAGAGTGTGAGATCACGGGGAGGTTTTAGGGACTGAGAGTGAGATCTCGGGGAGGCTGAAGGTAAAGAGAGTGATCACTGCGAGGTTAAAGAGACAGAGTGTGAGATCACGGGGAGGTTTTAGGGACTGAGAGTGAGATCACGGGGAGGTTTTAGGGCCAGAGAGTGAGATCACGGGGAGGTTATCGGGACAGAGAGTGAGGTCACGGGGAGTTTAAAGGGACAGAGAGTGAGATCACGGGCAGGTTGAAGGGACAGAGAGTGAGAACACGGGAGGGTAAAGAGACAGAGAGTGAGATCACAGGGAGGTTAAAGGGACAGATAGTGAGATCACGGGGAGGCTAAAGAGATAGAGAGTGATATCACGGAGAGGTTAAATGGATAGTGGGTGAGATCACGGAAAGATTAAAGGGACAGAGAGTGAGACCTCGGCGATGTTATAGGGACAGAGAGTGAGAACAGGGGTGGTTAAAGGGACAAGGAGTGAGATCACGGGGATGTTTAATGGACAGAGAGTGAGATCATGGGTTGGTTTAAGGGACAGAGAGTGAGATCACGGGAGGTTAAAGAGAGAGAGAGATCACGGGGAGGTTAAAGGGACAGAGAGTGAGGTCACGGGGAGGTTAAAGGGACAGAGAGTGAGATCACGGGGAGGTTAAAGGGACAGAGAGTGAGATCACGGGGAGGTTAAAGGGACAGAGAGTGAGATGACGGGGTGGTTAAAGGGACAGAGAGTGAGATCACGGGGAGGTTAAAGGGGCAGAGAGTGATCACGAGAAGGTTAAGGGGACAGAGAATGAGATCACGGGGAGGTTAAAGGGACAGAGAGTGATATCACCGGGAGGTTAAAGGGGCAGAGAATGAGAACACTGGGAGGTAAAAGGGACAGAGAGTGAGATCATGGGGAGTTTAAATGTACAGAGAGTGATCACAGAGAGGTTAAAGGGACAGAGAGTGAGATCATGGGGTGGTTAAAGGTAAAGACAGTGATCACGGCGAGGTTAAAGGGACAGAGAGTGAGATCATCGGGAGGTTAATGGGACAAAGTGAGAAATGACGGGTCGTTTAAAAGGACGGAGAGTGAGATCACGGGGAGGTTAAAGGGACAGAGAGTGAGATCACGGGGAGGTTAAAGGGACAGAGAGTGAGATCGCGGGGAGGTTAAAGGGACAGAGAGTGAGATATTGGGGAGGTTAATGGGACAGAGCGTGAGGTCACGCGGAGGTTAAAGGGACAGAGAGTGTGATCACGGGGAGTTTAAAGGGACATAAAGTGAGACCACGGATAGGTTAAAGGGATAGAGAGTGAGATCATGGTGATGTTAGCGGGAATGAGAGTGAGATCACGGGGAGGTTAAAGGGACAGAGAGTGAGATCACGGGGAGTTTAAAGGGACGGAGAGTGAGATCACGGGGAGGTTAAAGGGACAGAGAGTGAGATCACGGGGGGTTTAAAGGGACAGAGAGTGAGATCACGGGGAGGTTAAATGGACAGAGAGTGAGATCACTGGGAGTTTAAAGGGGTAGAGAATGAGATCACGGGTAGGTTAAAGGGACAGAGAGTGAGATCACGGGAAGTTTAAAGGGACAGAGAGCGAGCTCACTGGGTGGTTAAAGGGACAGAGAGTCAGACCACGCGGTGGTTAAAGCGACAGGGATTGAGATCACGGGGATGTTAAAAGGAAAGAGAGTGAGATCACGGGGAGGCTATAACGAACAGAAAGTGAGATCACGGGGAATTTAAAGGGACAGAGAGTGAGATCAGGGGCGGTTGAAAGGGACGGAGAGTGAGATCAGGGGGAGGTTAAAGGGACAGAGAGTGAGATCACGGGGAGGTAAAAGGGACAGAGAGTGAGATAATGGGGAGGTTAAAGGGAAAGAGAGTGAGATCACGGGGAGGTTAAAGGGACAGAGATTGAGATAATGGGGAGGTTAATGGGAAAGAGAGTGAGATCACGGGGAGGTTAAAAGGACAGAGAGTGAGATCATGGGGAGGTTAAAGGGACAGAGAGTGAGATCACGGGGAGGTAAAAGGGACAGAGAGTGAGATCATGGGGAGGTTAAAGGGAGAGAGAGTGAGATCACGGATAGGTTAAAGGGAGAGAGAGTGAGATCACGGGGAGTTTAAAGGGGTAGAGAATGAGATCACGGGGAGGGTAAAAGGACAGAGAGTGAGTTCACGGGGAGGCTAAAGGGACAGAGAGTGAGATAATGGGGAGGTTAATAGGACAGAGCGTGAGGTCACGCGGAGGTTAAAGGGACAGAGAGTGAGACCACGGATAGGTTAAAGGGATAGAGAGTGAGATCAAGGTGATGTTAGCGGGAATGAGAGTGAGATCACGGGGAGGTTAAAGGGACAGAGAGTGAAATCACGGTGACATTAAAGGGCCACACAGCGAGATCACGCGTAGGTTAAAGGGACAGAGAGTGAAATCAACGGGAGATTACAGGGGCAGAGAGTGAGTTCACGGTGAGGTTAAAGGGACAGAGAGTGAGATTACGTGGAGGTTAAAGGGACAGTGAGTGAGATCAAGGGGAGATTAAAGGGACAGAGAGTGAGTTCACGGGGAGGTTAAAGGGATAGAGAGTGAGATCACGGGGAGGCTAAAGGGACAGAGATTGATATTACGGGGCGGTTAAAGCGACAGAGATTGAGATCGGGGACAGTCAAAGGAACAGTAAGTGAGAACAGGGACTGTTAAAGGGACAGAGACTGAGATCACGGGAGGTTTAAAGGACAGAGGGAGAGAGATCACGGGGAGTAAAAGGGACATGGAGTGAGATCACGGGGAGGTAAAATGGATAGAGTGTGAAATCCCGGGGAGGTTAAAGGGACAGAGAGAGAGATCACGGGGAGGTTAAAGGGACAGAGAGTGAGATCACGGGGAGGTTAAAGGGACAGAGAGTGAGATCACGGGGATGTTAAAGGTACAGAGTGAGATCACGGGGAGGTTAAAGGGACAGAGAGTGAGATTACGGGGAGGTTAAAGGGACAGAGAGTGAGATCACAGGGATGTTAAAGGGACAGAAGGTGACATCACGAGTAGGTTAATGGGACAGAGAGTGAGAACATGGACAGTGAAAGGGACAGAGATTGAGATCAGGGACTGTTAACGGGATAGAGATAGAGTTCGGGCACTGTTAAAGGGACAGAGAGTGAGATCACGTTGAGGTTAATGGGACAGAGAGATAGTTAAGGGGAGGTTAAAGGGCCAGAGATTGAGAACACGGAGAGGTTAAAGGGACAGAGAGTGAGATCACGGAGATGTTAAAGGGACGGAGAGTGAGATCACGGGCACGTTAAAGTGACAGAGAGTGAGATCACGGGGAGGTTAAAGGGACAGAGAGTGAGATCACTTGGAGGTTAATGGGACAGTGAGTGAGATCACGGGGAGGTTAAAGGGACAGAGAGTGAGATCACGAGTAGATTAAAGGCACATAGAGTGAGATCACGGTGAGGTTAAAGGGACAGAGAGTGAGATCACGGGGTGGTTAATGGGACAGAGAGTGAGAACAGGGACAGTGAAAGGGCCAGAGATTGAGATCAGGGACTGTTAAAGGGACAGAGATTGAGATCGGGCTCAGTTATAGGGACAGAGAGTGAGATCAGATACAGTGAAAGGGACAGAGAGTGAGATCACAGGGAGGTTAAGGGGACAGAAGGTGAGATCACGGAGAGGTTAAAGGGACAGAGAGTGTTATCTGGGGGAGGTTAATGGGAAAGAGTGTGAGATCACGGGGAGGATAAAGGGCCATAGAGTGATATCACGGGGTGGTTAAAGGGACAGAGAGTGAGATCACGGGGAGGTTAAAGGGAAAGAATGTGAGATCACGGGGAGGATAAAGGGCCATAGAGTGATATCACGGGGTGGTTAAAGGGACAGAGAGTGAGATCACGGGGAGGTTAAAGGGACAGAGAGTGAAATCACGGGGAGGTTTAACGTACACAGACTGAGATCACGGGGAGGTTAAAGGGACAGAGAGTGAGATCACGGGGAAGTTAAAGGGACAGAGAGTGAGATCACGGGGAGGTTAAAGGGACAGAGTGTGAGATCACGTTGAGGTTAAAGGGACAGACAGTGAGTTAAGGGGAGGGTAAAGGGCCAGAGATTGAGAACACGGAGAGGTTAAAGGGATAGAAAGTGAGAAAACAGAGATGTTAAAGGGACAGAGAGTGAGATCATGGGGAGGTTAAAGGGACAGTGAGTGAGATCACGGGGAGGTTAAAGGGACTGAGATTGAGTTCACGGGGAGGTTAAAGGGACAGAGAGAGAGATCACGGGGAGTTTATATGGACAGAGACTGAGATCATGGCGAGGTTAATGGGACAGAGAGAGAGATCACGAGGAGGTTAAACGTACACAGAGTGAGATTACGGGGACATTAAAGAGATAGAGAGTGAGATCACGGGGAGGTTAAAGGGACAGAGATTGATATCACGGGGCCGTTAAAGGGACAGAGATTGAAATCACGGGGAGGTTATAGCTACAGAGAGTGAGATCACGGGGAGGTTAAAGGGACAGAGAGTGAGATCACGGGGAGGTTAAAGGGCCAGAGTTTGAGTACACGGCAAGGTTAAAGGGACAGAGAGTGAGATCACGGAGATGTTAAAGGGACAGAACCTGAGATCATGGGGAGACGAAAGGGACAGAGACTGAGATCACGGGAGGTTTAAAGGACAGAGGGAGAGAGATCACGGGGAGTTAAAGGGACAGAGAGTGAGATCACGGGGAGTTAAAGGGACATGGAGTGAGATCACGGGGAGGTTAAAGGGAGAGAGATTGAGTTAAGGGGAGGTTTATGGGCCCGAGATTGAGAACATGGGGAGGTTAAAGAGACAGAGAGTGAGATCACGGGGCGGTTAAAGGACCAGAGAGTTAGATGACTGGGAGGTTAAAGGGACAGAGAGTGAGATCACGGGGCTGTTAAAGGACCAGAGAGTGAGATCACGGGGAGGTTAATGGGACAGAGAGTGAGATCACGTTGAGGTTAATGGGACAGAGAATGAGTTAAGGGGAGTTTAACGGGCCAGAGATTAAGAACACGGAGAGTTTAAAGGGACAGAGAGTGAGATCACGGAGATGTTAAAGGGACAGAGAGTGAAATCATGGGGAGGTTAAAGGGACTGTGAGTGAGATCACGGGGAGGTTAAAGGGACATGGAGTGAGATCACCGGGAGGTTAAAGGGACAGAGTGTGAGATCGCGGGGAGGTTAAAGGGACAGAGAGTGAGATCACGGGGAGACTAAAGGGACAGAGAGGGAGATCACGGGCAGGTTAAAGGAACAGAGAGAGAACACGGAGATGTTAAAGGGACGGAGGGTGAGATCACGGGGAGGTAAAATGGACAGAGAGTGAGATCACGGGGAGGTTAAAGGGACAGAGAGCGAGATCACGGGGAGGTTAAAGGGACAGAGAGTGAGATCACGGGGAGGTTAAAGGGACAGAGAGTGAGATTACGGGGAGGTTAAAGGGACAGAGAGTGAGATCACAGGGATGTTAAAGGGACAGAAGGTGACATCACGAGTAGGTTAATGGGACAGAGAGTGAGAACATGGACAGTGAAAGGGACAAAGATTGAGATCAGGGACTGTTAACGGGATAGAGATTGAGTTCGGGCACTGTTAAAGGGACAGAGAATGAGATCACGTGGAGTTTAAAGGGAGAGAGAGTGATATCACGGTGTGGTTTAAGGGACAGAGTGAGATCACGGGGAGGTTAAAGGGACAGAGATTGAGATCACGGGTTGGTTAAAGGGACAGAGAGTGAAATCAAGGGGAGGTTATAGGGGCAGAGAGTGAGTTCACGGTGAGGTTAAAGGGGCAGAGAGAGAGATTACGTGGAGGTTAAAGGGACAGTGAGTGAGATCAAGGGGAGGTTAAAGGGACAGAGAGTGAGATCACAGGGAGGTTAAAGGGACAGGGAGTGAAATCACGGGAGGGTTAAAGAGACAGTGAGTGAGATCAAGGGGAGTTTAAAGGGACAGAGAGTGAGATCACGGGGAGGCTATAACGAACAGAAAGTGAGATCACGGGGAATTTAAAGGGACAGAGAGTGAGATCAGGGGCGGTTGAAAGGGACGGAGAGTGAGATCAGGGGGAGGTTAAAGGGACAGAGAGTGAGATCACGGGGAGGTAAAAGGGACAGAGAGTGAGATAATGGGGAGGTTAACGGGAAAGAGAGTGAGATCACGGGGAGGTTAAAGGGACAGAGATTGAGATAATGGGGAGGTTAATGGGAAAGAGAGTGAGATCACGGGGAGGTTAAAAGGACAGAGAGTGAGATCATGGGGAGGTTAAAGGGACAGAGAGTGAGATCACGGGGAGGTTAAAGGGACAGAGAGTGAGATCATGGGGAGGTTAAAGGGAGAGAGAGTGAGATCACGGATAGGTTAAAGGGAGAGAGAGTGAGATCACGGGGAGTTTAAAGGGGTAGAGAATGAGATCACGGGGAGGGTAAAAGGACAGAGAGTGAGTTCACGGGGAGGCTAAAGGGACAGAGAGTGAGATAATGGGGAGGTTAATAGGACAGAGCGTGAGGTCACGCGGAGGTTAAAGGGACAGAGAGTGAGACCACGGATAGGTTAAAGGGATAGAGAGTGAGATCAAGGTGATGTTAGCGGGAATGAGAGTGAGATCACGGGGAGGTTAAAGGGACAGAGAGTGAAATCACGGTGACATTAAAGGGCCACACAGCGAGATCACGCGTAGGTTAAAGGGACAGAGAGTGAAATCAACGGGAGATTACAGGGGCAGAGAGTGAGTTCACGGTGAGGTTAAAGGGACAGAGAGTGAGATTACGTGGAGGTTAAAGGGACAGTGAGTGAGATCAAGGGGAGATTAAAGGGACAGAGAGTGAGATCACGGGGAGGTTAAAGGGACAGTTAGTGAAATCACGGGAGGGTTAAAGGGACAGTGAGTGAGATCAAGGGGAGGTTAAAGGGACAGAGAGTGAGTTCACGGGGAGGTTAAAGGGATAGAGAGTGAGATCACGGGGAGGCTAAAGGGACAGAGATTGATATTACGGGGCGGTTAAAGCGACAGAGATTGAGATCGGGGACAGTCAAAGGAACAGTAAGTGAGAACAGGGACTGTTAAAGGGACAGAGACTGAGATCACGGGAGGTTTAAAGGACAGAGGGAGAGAGATCACGGGGAGTAAAAGGGACATGGAGTGAGATCACGGGGAGGTAAAATGGATAGAGTGTGAAATCCCGGGGAGGTTAAAGGGACAGAGAGAGAGATCACGGGGAGGTTAAAGGGACAGAGAGTGAGATCACGGGGAGGTTAAAGGGACAGAGAGTGAGATCACGGGGATGTTAAAGGTACAGAGTGAGATCACGGGGAGGTTAAAGGGACAGAGAGTGAGATTACGGGGAGGTTAAAGGGACAGAGAGTGAGATCACAGGGATGTTAAAGGGACAGAAGGTGACATCACGAGTAGGTTAATGGGACAGAGAGTGAGAACATGGACAGTGAAAGGGACAGAGATTGAGATCAGGGACTGTTAACGGGATAGAGATAGAGTTCGGGCACTGTTAAAGGGACAGAGAGTGAGATCACGTTGAGGTTAATGGGACAGAGAGTTAGTTAAGGGGAGGTTAAAGGGCCAGAGATTGAGAACACGGAGAGGTTAAAGGGACAGAGAGTGAGATCACGGAGATGTTAAAGGGACGGAGAGTGAGATCACGGGCACGTTAAAGTGACAGAGAGTGAGATCACGGGGAGGTTAAAGGGACAGAGAGTGAGATCACGAGTAGATTAAAGGCACATAGAGTGAGATCACGGTGAGGTTAAAGGGACAGAGAGTGAGATCACGGGGTGGTTAATGGGACAGAGAGTGAGAACAGGGACAGTGAAAGGGCCAGAGATTGAGATCAGGGACTGTTAAAGGGACAGAGATTGAGATCGGGCTCAGTGATAGGGACAGAGAGTGAGATCAGATACAGTGAAAGGGACAGAGAGTGAGATCACAGGGAGGTTAAGGGGACAGAAGGTGAGATCACGGAGAGGTTAAAGGGACAGAGAGTGTTATCTGGGGGAGGTTAATGGGAAAGAGTGTGAGATCACGGGGAGGATAAAGGGCCATAGAGTGATATCACGGGGTGGTTAAAGGGACAGAGAGTGAGATCACGGGGAGGTTAAAGGGAAAGAATGTGAGATCACGGGGAGGATAAAGGGCCATAGAGTGATATCACGGGGTGGTTAAAGGGACAGAGAGTGAGATCACGGGGAGGTTAAAGGGACAGAGAGTGAAATCACGGGGAGGTTTAACGTACACAGACTGAGATCACGGGGTGGTTAAAGGGACAGAGAGTGAGATCACGGGGAAGTTAAAGGGACAGAGAGTGAGATCACGGGGAGGTTAAAGGGACAGAGTGTGAGATCACGTTGAGGTTAAAGGGACAGACAGTGAGTTAAGGGGAGGGTAAAGGGCCAGAGATTGAGAACACGGAGAGGTTAAAGGGATAGAAAGTGAGAAAACAGAGATGTTAAAGGGACAGAGAGTGAGATCATGGGGAGGTTAAAGGGACAGTGAGTGAGATCACGGGGAGGTTAAAGGGACTGAGATTGAGTTCACGGGGAGGTTAAAGGGACAGAGAGAGAGATCACGGGGAGTTTATATGGACAGAGACTGAGATCATGGCGAGGTTAATGGGACAGAGAGAGAGATCACGAGGAGGTTAAACGTACACAGAGTGAGATTACGGGGACATTAAAGAGATAGAGAGTGAGATCACGGGGAGGTTAAAGGGACAGAGATTGATATCACGGGGCCGTTAAAGGGACAGAGATTGAAATCACGGGGAGGTTATAGCTACAGAGAGTGAGATCACGGGGAGGTTAAAGGGACAGAGAGTGAGATCACGGGGAGGTTAAAGGGCCAGAGTTTGAGTACACGGCAAGGTTAAAGGGACAGAGAGTGAGATCACGGAGATGTTAAAGGGACAGAACCTGAGATCATGGGGAGACGAAAGGGACAGAGACTGAGATCACGGGAGGTTTAAAGGACAGAGGGAGAGAGATCACGGGGAGTTAAAGGGACAGAGAGTGAGATCACGGGGAGTTAAAGGGACATGGAGTGAGATCACGGGGAGGTTAAAGGGAGAGAGATTGAGTTAAGGGGAGGTTTATGGGCCCGAGATTGAGAACATGGGGAGGTTAAAGAGACAGAGAGTGAGATCACGGGGCGGTTAAAGGACCAGAGAGTTAGATGACTGGGAGGTTAAAGGGACAGAGAGTGAGATCACGGGGCTGTTAAAGGACCAGAGAGTGAGATCACGGGGAGGTTAATGGGACAGAGAGTGAGATCACGTTGAGGTTAATGGGACAGAGAATGAGTTAAGGGGAGTTTAACGGGCCAGAGATTAAGAACACGGAGAGTTTAAAGGGACAGAGAGTGAGATCACGGAGATGTTAAAGGGACAGAGAGTGAAATCATGGGGAGGTTAAAGGGACTGTGAGTGAGATCACGGGGAGGTTAAAGGGACATGGAGTGAGATCACCGGGAGGTTAAAGGGACAGAGTGTGAGATCGCGGGGAGGTTAAAGGGACAGAGAGTGAGATCACGGGGAGACTAAAGGGACAGAGAGGGAGATCACGGGCAGGTTAAAGGAACAGAGAGAGAACACGGAGATGTTAAAGGGACGGAGGGTGAGATCACGGGGAGGTAAAATGGACAGAGAGTGAGATCACGGGGAGGTTAAAGGGACAGAGAGCGAGATCACGGGGAGGTTAAAGGGACAGAGAGTGAGATCACGGGGAGGTTAAAGGGACAGAGAGTGAGATTACGGGGAGGTTAAAGGGACAGAGAGTGAGATCACAGGGATGTTAAAGGGACAGAAGGTGACATCACGAGTAGGTTAATGGGACAGAGAGTGAGAACATGGACAGTGAAAGGGACAAAGATTGAGATCAGGGACTGTTAACGGGATAGAGATTGAGTTCGGGCACTGTTAAAGGGACAGAGAATGAGATCACGTGGAGTTTAAAGGGAGAGAGAGTGATATCACGGTGTGGTTTAAGGGACAGAGTGAGATCACGGGGAGGTTAAAGGGACAGAGATTGAGATCACGGGTTGGTTAAAGGGACAGAGAGTGAAATCACGGTGAGGTTAAAGGGACAGAGAGTGAAATCAAGGGGAGGTTATAGGGGCAGAGAGTGAGTTCACGGTGAGGTTAAAGGGACAGAGAGAGAGATTACGTGGAGGTTAAAGGGACAGTGAGTGAGATCAAGGGGAGGTTAAAGGGACAGAGAGTGAGATCACAGGGAGGTTAAAGGGACAGGGAGTGAAATCACGGGAGGGTTAAAGAGACAGTGAGTGAGATCAAGGGGAGTTTAAAGGGACAGAGAGTGAGATCACGGGGAGGCTATAACGAACAGAAAGTGAGATCACGGGGAATTTAAAGGGACAGAGAGTGAGATCAGGGGCGGTTGAAAGGGACGGAGAGTGAGATCAGGGGGAGGTTAAAGGGACAGAGAGTGAGATCACGGGGAGGTAAAAGGGACAGAGAGTGAGATAATGGGGAGGTTAACGGGAAAGAGAGTGAGATCACGGGGAGGTTAAAGGGACAGAGATTGAGATAATGGGGAGGTTAATGGGAAAGAGAGTGAGATCACGGGGAGGTTAAAAGGACAGAGAGTGAGATCATGGGGAGGTTAAAGGGACAGAGAGTGAGATCACGGGGAGGTTAAAGGGACAGAGAGTGAGATCATGGGGAGGTTAAAGGGAGAGAGAGTGAGATCACGGATAGGTTAAAGGGAGAGAGAGTGAGATCACGGGGAGTTTAAAGGGGTAGAGAATGAGATCACGGGGAGGGTAAAAGGACAGAGAGTGAGTTCACGGGGAGGCTAAAGGGACAGAGAGTGAGATAATGGGGAGGTTAATAGGACAGAGCGTGAGGTCACGCGGAGGTTAAAGGGACAGAGAGTGAGACCACGGATAGGTTAAAGGGATAGAGAGTGAGATCAAGGTGATGTTAGCGGGAATGAGAGTGAGATCACGGGGAGGTTAAAGGGACAGAGAGTGAAATCACGGTGACATTAAAGGGCCACACAGCGAGATCACGCGTAGGTTAAAGGGACAGAGAGTGAAATCAACGGGAGATTACAGGGGCAGAGAGTGAGTTCACGGTGAGGTTAAAGGGACAGAGAGTGAGATTACGTGGAGGTTAAAGGGACAGTGAGTGAGATCAAGGGGAGATTAAAGGGACAGAGAGTGAGATCACGGGGAGGTTAAAGGGACAGTTAGTGAAATCACGGGAGGGTTAAAGGGACAGTGAGTGAGATCAAGGGGAGGTTAAAGGGACAGAGAGTGAGTTCACGGGGAGGTTAAAGGGATAGAGAGTGAGATCACGGGGAGGCTAAAGGGACAGAGATTGATATTACGGGGCGGTTAAAGCGACAGAGATTGAGATCGGGGACAGTCAAAGGAACAGTAAGTGAGAACAGGGACTGTTAAAGGGACAGAGACTGAGATCACGGGAGGTTTAAAGGACAGAGGGAGAGAGATCACGGGGAGTAAAAGGGACATGGAGTGAGATCACGGGGAGGTAAAATGGATAGAGTGTGAAATCCCGGGGAGGTTAAAGGGACAGAGAGAGAGATCACGGGGAGGTTAAAGGGACAGAGAGTGAGATCACGGGGAGGTTAAAGGGACAGAGAGTGAGATCACGGGGATGTTAAAGGTACAGAGTGAGATCACGGGGAGGTTAAAGGGACAGAGAGTGAGATTACGGGGAGGTTAAAGGGACAGAGAGTGAGATCACAGGGATGTTAAAGGGACAGAAGGTGACATCACGAGTAGGTTAATGGGACAGAGAGTGAGAACATGGACAGTGAAAGGGACAGAGATTGAGATCAGGGACTGTTAACGGGATAGAGATAGAGTTCGGGCACTGTTAAAGGGACAGAGAGTGAGATCACGTTGAGGTTAATGGGACAGAGAGTTAGTTAAGGGGAGGTTAAAGGGCCAGAGATTGAGAACACGGAGAGGTTAAAGGGACAGAGAGTGAGATCACGGAGATGTTAAAGGGACGGAGAGTGAGATCACGGGCACGTTAAAGTGACAGAGAGTGAGATCACGGGGAGGTTAAAGGGACAGAGAGTGAGATCACGAGTAGATTAAAGGCACATAGAGTGAGATCACGGTGAGGTTAAAGGGACAGAGAGTGAGATCACGGGGTGGTTAATGGGACAGAGAGTGAGAACAGGGACAGTGAAAGGGCCAGAGATTGAGATCAGGGACTGTTAAAGGGACAGAGATTGAGATCGGGCTCAGTGATAGGGACAGAGAGTGAGATCAGATACAGTGAAAGGGACAGAGAGTGAGATCACAGGGAGGTTAAGGGGACAGAAGGTGAGATCACGGAGAGGTTAAAGGGACAGAGAGTGTTATCTGGGGGAGGTTAATGGGAAAGAGTGTGAGATCACGGGGAGGATAAAGGGCCATAGAGTGATATCACGGGGTGGTTAAAGGGACAGAGAGTGAGATCACGGGGAGGTTAAAGGGAAAGAATGTGAGATCACGGGGAGGATAAAGGGCCATAGAGTGATATCACGGGGTGGTTAAAGGGACAGAGAGTGAGATCACGGGGAGGTTAAAGGGACAGAGAGTGAAATCACGGGGAGGTTTAACGTACACAGACTGAGATCACGGGGAGGTTAAAGGGACAGAGAGTGAGATCACGGGGAAGTTAAAGGGACAGAGAGTGAGATCACGGGGAGGTTAAAGGGACAGAGTGTGAGATCACGTTGAGGTTAAAGGGACAGACAGTGAGTTAAGGGGAGGGTAAAGGGCCAGAGATTGAGAACACGGAGAGGTTAAAGGGATAGAAAGTGAGAAAACAGAGATGTTAAAGGGACAGAGAGTGAGATCATGGGGAGGTTAAAGGGACAGTGAGTGAGATCACGGGGAGGTTAAAGGGACTGAGATTGAGTTCACGGGGAGGTTAAAGGGACAGAGAGAGAGATCACGGGGAGTTTATATGGACAGAGACTGAGATCATGGCGAGGTTAATGGGACAGAGAGAGAGATCACGAGGAGGTTAAACGTACACAGAGTGAGATTACGGGGACATTAAAGAGATAGAGAGTGAGATCACGGGGAGGTTAAAGGGACAGAGATTGATATCACGGGGCCGTTAAAGGGACAGAGATTGAAATCACGGGGAGGTTATAGCTACAGAGAGTGAGATCACGGGGAGGTTAAAGGGACAGAGAGTGAGATCACGGGGAGGTTAAAGGGCCAGAGTTTGAGTACACGGCAAGGTTAAAGGGACAGAGAGTGAGATCACGGAGATGTTAAAGGGACAGAACCTGAGATCATGGGGAGACGAAAGGGACAGAGACTGAGATCACGGGAGGTTTAAAGGACAGAGGGAGAGAGATCACGGGGAGTTAAAGGGACAGAGAGTGAGATCACGGGGAGTTAAAGGGACATGGAGTGAGATCACGGGGAGGTTAAAGGGAGAGAGATTGAGTTAAGGGGAGGTTTATGGGCCCGAGATTGAGAACATGGGGAGGTTAAAGAGACAGAGAGTGAGATCACGGGGCGGTTAAAGGACCAGAGAGTTAGATGACTGGGAGGTTAAAGGGACAGAGAGTGAGATCACGGGGCTGTTAAAGGACCAGAGAGTGAGATCACGGGGAGGTTAATGGGACAGAGAGTGAGATCACGTTGAGGTTAATGGGACAGAGAATGAGTTAAGGGGAGTTTAACGGGCCAGAGATTAAGAACACGGAGAGTTTAAAGGGACAGAGAGTGAGATCACGGAGATGTTAAAGGGACAGAGAGTGAAATCATGGGGAGGTTAAAGGGACTGTGAGTGAGATCACGGGGAGGTTAAAGGGACATGGAGTGAGATCACCGGGAGGTTAAAGGGACAGAGTGTGAGATCGCGGGGAGGTTAAAGGGACAGAGAGTGAGATCACGGGGAGACTAAAGGGACAGAGAGGGAGATCACGGGCAGGTTAAAGGAACAGAGAGAGAACACGGAGATGTTAAAGGGACGGAGGGTGAGATCACGGGGAGGTAAAATGGACAGAGAGTGAGATCACGGGGAGGTTAAAGGGACAGAGAGCGAGATCACGGGGAGGTTAAAGGGACAGAGAGTGAGATCACGGGGAGGTTAAAGGGACAGAGAGTGAGATTACGGGGAGGTTAAAGGGACAGAGAGTGAGATCACAGGGATGTTAAAGGGACAGAAGGTGACATCACGAGTAGGTTAATGGGACAGAGAGTGAGAACATGGACAGTGAAAGGGACAAAGATTGAGATCAGGGACTGTTAACGGGATAGAGATTGAGTTCGGGCACTGTTAAAGGGACAGAGAATGAGATCACGTGGAGTTTAAAGGGAGAGAGAGTGATATCACGGTGTGGTTTAAGGGACAGAGTGAGATCACGGGGAGGTTAAAGGGACAGAGATTGAGATCACGGGTTGGTTAAAGGGACAGAGAGTGAAATCACGGTGAGGTTAAAGGGACAGAGAGTGAAATCAAGGGGAGGTTATAGGGGCAGAGAGTGAGTTCACGGTGAGGTTAAAGGGACAGAGAGAGAGATTACGTGGAGGTTAAAGGGACAGTGAGTGAGATCAAGGGGAGGTTAAAGGGACAGAGAGTGAGATCACAGGGAGGTTAAAGGGACAGGGAGTGAAATCACGGGAGGGTTAAAGAGACAGTGAGTGAGATCAAGGGGAGTTTAAAGGGACAGAGAGTGAGATCACGGGGAGGCTATAACGAACAGAAAGTGAGATCACGGGGAATTTAAAGGGACAGAGAGTGAGATCAGGGGCGGTTGAAAGGGACGGAGAGTGAGATCAGGGGGAGGTTAAAGGGACAGAGAGTGAGATCACGGGGAGGTAAAAGGGACAGAGAGTGAGATAATGGGGAGGTTAACGGGAAAGAGAGTGAGATCACGGGGAGGTTAAAGGGACAGAGATTGAGATAATGGGGAGGTTAATGGGAAAGAGAGTGAGATCACGGGGAGGTTAAAAGGACAGAGAGTGAGATCATGGGGAGGTTAAAGGGACAGAGAGTGAGATCACGGGGAGGTTAAAGGGACAGAGAGTGAGATCATGGGGAGGTTAAAGGGAGAGAGAGTGAGATCACGGATAGGTTAAAGGGAGAGAGAGTGAGATCACGGGGAGTTTAAAGGGGTAGAGAATGAGATCACGGGGAGGGTAAAAGGACAGAGAGTGAGTTCACGGGGAGGCTAAAGGGACAGAGAGTGAGATAATGGGGAGGTTAATAGGACAGAGCGTGAGGTCACGCGGAGGTTAAAGGGACAGAGAGTGAGACCACGGATAGGTTAAAGGGATAGAGAGTGAGATCAAGGTGATGTTAGCGGGAATGAGAGTGAGATCACGGGGAGGTTAAAGGGACAGAGAGTGAAATCACGGTGACATTAAAGGGCCACACAGCGAGATCACGCGTAGGTTAAAGGGACAGAGAGTGAAATCAACGGGAGATTACAGGGGCAGAGAGTGAGTTCACGGTGAGGTTAAAGGGACAGAGAGTGAGATTACGTGGAGGTTAAAGGGACAGTGAGTGAGATCAAGGGGAGATTAAAGGGACAGAGAGTGAGATCACGGGGAGGTTAAAGGGACAGTTAGTGAAATCACGGGAGGGTTAAAGGGACAGTGAGTGAGATCAAGGGGAGGTTAAAGGGACAGAGAGTGAGTTCACGGGGAGGTTAAAGGGATAGAGAGTGAGATCACGGGGAGGCTAAAGGGACAGAGATTGATATTACGGGGCGGTTAAAGCGACAGAGATTGAGATCGGGGACAGTCAAAGGAACAGTAAGTGAGAACAGGGACTGTTAAAGGGACAGAGACTGAGATCACGGGAGGTTTAAAGGACAGAGGGAGAGAGATCACGGGGAGTAAAAGGGACATGGAGTGAGATCACGGGGAGGTAAAATGGATAGAGTGTGAAATCCCGGGGAGGTTAAAGGGACAGAGAGAGAGATCACGGGGAGGTTAAAGGGACAGAGAGTGAGATCACGGGGAGGTTAAAGGGACAGAGAGTGAGATCACGGGGATGTTAAAGGTACAGAGTGAGATCACGGGGAGGTTAAAGGGACAGAGAGTGAGATTACGGGGAGGTTAAAGGGACAGAGAGTGAGATCACAGGGATGTTAAAGGGACAGAAGGTGACATCACGAGTAGGTTAATGGGACAGAGAGTGAGAACATGGACAGTGAAAGGGACAGAGATTGAGATCAGGGACTGTTAACGGGATAGAGATAGAGTTCGGGCACTGTTAAAGGGACAGAGAGTGAGATCACGTTGAGGTTAATGGGACAGAGAGTTAGTTAAGGGGAGGTTAAAGGGCCAGAGATTGAGAACACGGAGAGGTTAAAGGGACAGAGAGTGAGATCACGGAGATGTTAAAGGGACGGAGAGTGAGATCACGGGCACGTTAAAGTGACAGAGAGTGAGATCACGGGGAGGTTAAAGGGACAGAGAGTGAGATCACGAGTAGATTAAAGGCACATAGAGTGAGATCACGGTGAGGTTAAAGGGACAGAGAGTGAGATCACGGGGTGGTTAATGGGACAGAGAGTGAGAACAGGGACAGTGAAAGGGCCAGAGATTGAGATCAGGGACTGTTAAAGGGACAGAGATTGAGATCGGGCTCAGTGATAGGGACAGAGAGTGAGATCAGATACAGTGAAAGGGACAGAGAGTGAGATCACAGGGAGGTTAAGGGGACAGAAGGTGAGATCACGGAGAGGTTAAAGGGACAGAGAGTGTTATCTGGGGGAGGTTAATGGGAAAGAGTGTGAGATCACGGGGAGGATAAAGGGCCATAGAGTGATATCACGGGGTGGTTAAAGGGACAGAGAGTGAGATCACGGGGAGGTTAAAGGGACAGAGAGTGAAATCACGGGGAGGTTTAACGTACACAGACTGAGATCACGGGGAGGTTAAAGGGACAGAGAGTGAGATCACGGGGAAGTTAAAGGGACAGAGAGTGAGATCACGGGGAGGTTAAAGGGACAGAGTGTGAGATCACGTTGAGGTTAAAGGGACAGACAGTGAGTTAAGGGGAGGTTAAAGAGCCAGAGATTGAGAACACGGAGAGGTTAAAGGGATAGAAAGTGAGAAAACAGAGATGTTAAAGGGACAGAGAGTGAGATCATGGGGAGTTTAAAGGGACAGTGAGTGAGATCACGGGGAGTTTAAAGGGACTGAGATTGAGTTCACGGGGAGGTTAAAGGGACAGAGAGAGAGATCACGGGGAGTTTATATGGACAGAGACTGAGATCATGGGGAGGTTAAAGGGACAGAGAGAGAGATCACGAGGAGGTTAAACGTACACAGAGTGAGATTATGGGGACATTAAAGAGATAGAGAGTGAGATCACGGGGAGGTTAAAGGGAGAGAGATTGAAATCACGGGGAGGTTATAGCTACAGAGAGTGAGATCACGGGGAGACGAAAGGGACAGAGACTGAGATCACGGGAGGTTTAAAGGACAGAGGGAGAGAGATCACGGGGAGTTAAAGGGACAGAGAGTGAGATCACGGGGAGTTAAAGGGACATGGAGTGAGATCACGGGGAGGTTAAAGGGAGAGAGATTGAGTTAAGTGGAGGTTTATGGGCCCGAGATTGAGAACATGGGGAGGTTAAAGAGACAGAGAGTGAGATCACGGGGCGGTTAAAGGACCAGAGAGTTAGATGACTGGGAGGTTAAAGGGACAGAGAGTGAGATCACGGGGCTGTTATAGGACCAGAGAGTGAGATCACGGGGAGGTTAATGGGACAGAGAGTGAGATCACGTTGAGGTTAATGGGACAGACAATGAGTTAAGGGGAGTTTAACGGGCCAGAGATTAAGAACACGGAGAGTTTAAAGGGACAGAGAGTGAGATCACGGAGATGTTAAAGGGACAGAGAGTGAAATCATGGGGAGGTTAAAGGGACTGTGAGTGAAATCACGGGGAGGTTAAAGGGACATGGAGTGAGATCACCGGGAGGTTAAAGGGACAGAGTGTGAGATCGCGGGGAGGTTAAAGGGACAGAGAGTGAGATCACGGGGAGACTAAAGGGACAGAGAGTGAGATCACGGGCAGGTTAAAGGAACAGAGAGAGAACACGGAGATGTTAAAGGGACGGAGGGTGAGATCACTGGGAGGTAAAATGGACAGAGAGTGAGATCACGGGGAGGTTAAAGGGACAGAGAGCGAGATCACGGGGAGGTTAAAGGGACAGAGAATGAGATCACGGGGAGGTTAAAGGGACAGAGAGTGAGATTACGGGGAGGTTAAAGGGACAGAGAGTGAGATCACAGGGATGTTAAAGGGACAGAAGGTGACATCACGAGTAGGTTAATGGGACAGAGAGTGAGAACATGGACAGTGAAAGGGACAAAGATTGAGATCAGGGACTGTTAACGGGATAGAGATTGAGTTCGGGCACTGTTAAAGGGACAGAGAATGAGATCACGTGGAGTTTAAAGGGAGAGAGAGTGATATCACGGTGTGGTTTAAGGGACAGAGTGAGATCACGGGGAGGTTAAAGGGACAGAGATTGAGATCACGGGTTGGTTAAAGGGACAGAGAGTGAAATCACGGTGAGGTTAAAGGGACAGAGAGTGAAATCAAGGGGAGGTTATAGGGGCAGAGAGTGAGTTCACGGTGAGGTTAAAGGGACAGAGAGAGAGATTACGTGGAGGTTAAAGGGACAGTGAGTGAGATCAAGGGGAGGTTAAAGGGACAGAGAGTGAGATGACAGGGAGGTTAAAGGGACAGGGAGTGAAATCACGGGAGGGTTAAAGAGACAGTGAGTGAGATCAAGGGGAGTTTAAAGGGACAGAGAGTGAGATCACGGGGAGGTTAAAGGGATAGAGAGTAAGATCACGGGGAGGTTAAAGGGACAGAGATTGATATCACGGTGCGGTTAAAGGGACAGAGATTGAGATCGGGGACAGTCAAAGGAACAGTAAGTGAGAACAGGGACTGTTAAAGGGGCAGAGACTGAGATCGCGGGAGGTTTAAAGGACAGAGGGAGAGAGATCACGGGGAGTAAAAGGGACATGGAGTGAGGTCATGGGGAGGTTAAAGGGACAGAGTGTGAAATCCCGGGGAGGTTAAAGGGACAGAGAGTGAGATCACGGAGAGTTTAAAGGGACAGAGAGTGAAATCACGGGGAGATAAAAGGGATAGAGAGTGACATCACGGGGATGTTAAAGGGACAGACAGTGAGATCTCGGGGAGGTAAAAGGGACAGGGAGTGAGATGACGGGGAGGTTAAAAGGACAGAGAGTGAGATCACGGGGAGGTTAAAGGGACAGTGAGTGAGATCACGGGGAGGTTAACGGGACAGAGAGTGAGATGACGGGGAGGTTAAAGGGACAGAGAGTGAGATCACGGGGAGGTTAAAGGGACAGAGAGTGAGATCTCGTGGAGGTTAAAGGGACAGAGAGTGAGATCACGGGGAGGTTAAAGGGACAGAGAGTGTGATCACGGGTAGGATAAAGAGACAAGAGAGTGAGATCACGGGGAAGTTAAAGGGACAGAGAGAGAGATCACGGGGAGGTTAAAGGCACAGAGAGTGACATCACGTTGAGGTTAATGGGACAGAGAGTGAGTTAAGGGGAGGTTAAAGGGCCAGAGATTGAGAACACGTAGAGGTTAAAGGGACAGAGAGTGAGATCACGGAGATGTTAAAGGGACGGAGAGTGAGATCACGGGCACGTTAAAGTGACAGAGAGTGAGATCACTTGGAGGTTAATGGGACAGTGAGTGAGATCACGGGGAGGTTAAAGGGACAGAGAGTGAGATCCCGAGTAGATTAAAGGCACATAGAGTGAGATCACGGAGAGGTTAAAGGGACAGAGAGTGAGATCACGGGGTGGTTAATGGGATAGAGAGTGAGAACAGGGACAGTGAAAGGGCCAGAGATTGAGATCAGGGACTGTTAAAGGGACAGAGATTGAGATCGGGCTCAGTTAAAGGGACAGAGAGTGAGATCAGATACAGTGAAAGGGACAGAGAGTGAGATCACAGGGAGGTTAAGGGGACAGAAGGTGAGATCACGGAGAGGTTAAAGGGACAGAAAGTGTGATCTGGGGGAGGTTAAAGGAAAAGAGTGTGAGATCACGGGGAGGATAAAGGGCCATAGAGTGATATCACGGGGTGGTTAAAGGGACAGAGAGTGAGATCACGGGGTGGTTAATGGGACAGAGAGTGAGAACAGGGACAGTGAAAGGGCCAGAGATTGAGATCAGGGACTGTTAAAGGGACAGAGATTGAGATCGGGCTCAGTTATAGGGACAGAGAGTGAGATCAGATACAGTGAAAGGGACAGAGAGTGAGATCACAGGGAGGTTAAGGGGACAGAAGGTGAGATCACGGAGAGGTTAAAGGGACAGAGAGTGTTATCTGGGGGAGGTTAATGGGAAAGAGTGTGAGATCACGGGGAGGATAAAGGGCCATAGAGTGATATCACGGGGTGGTTAAAGGGACAGAGAGTGAGATCACGGGGAGGTTAAAGGGAAAGAATGTGAGATCACGGGGAGGATAAAGGGCCATAGAGTGATATCACGGGGTGGTTAAAGGGACAGAGAGTGAGATCACGGGGAGGTTAAAGGGACAGAGAGTGAAATCACGGGGAGGTTTAACGTACACAGACTGAGATCACGGGGAGGTTAAAGGGACAGAGAGTGAGATCACGGGGAAGTTAAAGGGACAGAGAGTGAGATCACGGGGAGGTTAAAGGGACAGAGTGTGAGATCACGTTGAGGTTAAAGGGACAGACAGTGAGTTAAGGGGAGGTTAAAGGGCCAGAGATTGAGAACACGGAGAGGTTAAAGGGATAGAAAGTGAGAAAACAGAGATGTTAAAGGGACAGAGAGTGAGATCATGGGGAGGTTAAAGGGACAGTGAGTGAGATCACGGGGAGGTTAAAGGGACTGAGATTGAGTTCACGGGGAGGTTAAAGGGACAGAGAGAGAGATCACGGGGAGTTTATATGGACAGAGACTGAGATCATGGCGAGGTTAATGGGACAGAGAGAGAGATCACGAGGAGGTTAAACGTACACAGAGTGAGATTACGGGGACATTAAAGAGATAGAGAGTGAGATCACGGGGAGGTTAAAGGGACAGAGATTGATATCACGGGGCCGTTAAAGGGAGAGAGATTGAAATCACGGGGAGGTTATAGCTACAGAGAGTGAGATCACGGGGAGGTTAAAGGGACAGAGAGTGAGATCACGGGGAGGTTAAAGGGCCAGAGTTTGAGTACACGGCAAGGTTAAAGGGACAGAGAGTGAGATCACGGAGATGTTAAAGGGACAGAGCCTGAGATCACGGGGAGACGAAAGGGACAGAGACTGAGATCACGGGAGGTTTAAAGGACAGAGGGAGAGAGATCACGGGGAGTTAAAGGGACAGAGAGTGAGATCACGGGGAGTTAAAGGGACATGGAGTGAGATCACGGGGAGGTTAAAGGGAGAGAGATTGAGTTAAGGGGAGGTTTATGGGCCCGAGATTGAGAACATGGGGAGGTTAAAGAGACAGAGAGTGAGATCACGGGGCGGTTAAAGGACCAGAGAGTTAGATGACTGGGAGGTTAAAGGGACAGAGAGTGAGATCACGGGGCTGTTAAAGGACCAGAGAGTGAGATCACGGGGAGGTTAATGGGACAGAGAGTGAGATCACGTTGAGGTTAATGGGACAGAGAATGAGTTAAGGGGAGTTTAACGGGCCAGAGATTAAGAACACGGAGAGTTTAAAGGGACAGAGAGTGAGATCACGGAGATGTTAAAGGGACAGAGAGTGAAATCATGGGGAGGTTAAAGGGACTGTGAGTGAGATCACGGGGAGGTTAAAGGGACATGGAGTGAGATCACCGGGAGGTTAAAGGGACAGAGTGTGAGATCGCGGGGAGGTTAAAGGGACAGAGAGTGAGATCACGGGGAGACTAAAGGGACAGAGAGGGAGATCACGGGCAGGTTAAAGGAACAGAGAGAGAACACGGAGATGTTAAAGGGACGGAGGGTGAGATCACGGGGAGGTAAAATGGACAGAGAGTGAGATCACGGGGAGGTTAAAGGGACAGAGAGCGAGATCACGGGGAGGTTAAAGGGACAGAGAGTGAGATCACGGGGAGGTTAAAGGGACAGAGAGTGAGATTACGGGGAGGTTAAAGGGACAGAGAGTGAGATCACAGGGATGTTAAAGGGACAGAAGGTGACATCACGAGTAGGTTAATGGGACAGAGAGTGAGAACATGGACAGTGAAAGGGACAAAGATTGAGATCAGGGACTGTTAACGGGATAGAGATTGAGTTCGGGCACTGTTAAAGGGACAGAGAATGAGATCACGTGGAGTTTAAAGGGAGAGAGAGTGATATCACGGTGTGGTTTAAGGGACAGAGTGAGATCACGGGGAGGTTAAAGGGACAGAGATTGAGATCACGGGTTGGTTAAAGGGACAGAGAGTGAAATCACGGTGAGGTTAAAGGGACAGAGAGTGAAATCAAGGGGAGGTTATAGGGGCAGAGAGTGAGTTCACGGTGAGGTTAAAGGGACAGAGAGAGAGATTACGTGGAGGTTAAAGGGACAGTGAGTGAGATCAAGGGGAGGTTAAAGGGACAGAGAGTGAGATCACAGGGAGGTTAAAGGGACAGGGAGTGAAATCACGGGAGGGTTAAAGAGACAGTGAGTGAGATCAAGGGGAGTTTAAAGGGACAGAGAGTGAGATCACGGGGAGGCTATAACGAACAGAAAGTGAGATCACGGGGAATTTAAAGGGACAGAGAGTGAGATCAGGGGCGGTTGAAAGGGACGGAGAGTGAGATCAGGGGGAGGTTAAAGGGACAGAGAGTGAGATCACGGGGAGGTAAAAGGGACAGAGAGTGAGATAATGGGGAGGTTAACGGGAAAGAGAGTGAGATCACGGGGAGGTTAAAGGGACAGAGATTGAGATAATGGGGAGGTTAATGGGAAAGAGAGTGAGATCACGGGGAGGTTAAAAGGACAGAGAGTGAGATCATGGGGAGGTTAAAGGGACAGAGAGTGAGATCACGGGGAGGTTAAAGGGACAGAGAGTGAGATCATGGGGAGGTTAAAGGGAGAGAGAGTGAGATCACGGATAGGTTAAAGGGAGAGAGAGTGAGATCACGGGGAGTTTAAAGGGGTAGAGAATGAGATCACGGGGAGGGTAAAAGGACAGAGAGTGAGTTCACGGGGAGGCTAAAGGGACAGAGAGTGAGATAATGGGGAGGTTAATAGGACAGAGCGTGAGGTCACGCGGAGGTTAAAGGGACAGAGAGTGAGACCACGGATAGGTTAAAGGGATAGAGAGTGAGATCAAGGTGATGTTAGCGGGAATGAGAGTGAGATCACGGGGAGGTTAAAGGGACAGAGAGTGAAATCACGGTGACATTAAAGGGCCACACAGCGAGATCACGCGTAGGTTAAAGGGACAGAGAGTGAAATCAACGGGAGATTACAGGGGCAGAGAGTGAGTTCACGGTGAGGTTAAAGGGACAGAGAGTGAGATTACGTGGAGGTTAAAGGGACAGTGAGTGAGATCAAGGGGAGATTAAAGGGACAGAGAGTGAGATCACGGGGAGGTTAAAGGGACAGTTAGTGAAATCACGGGAGGGTTAAAGGGACAGTGAGTGAGATCAAGGGGAGGTTAAAGGGACAGAGAGTGAGTTCACGGGGAGGTTAAAGGGATAGAGAGTGAGATCACGGGGAGGCTAAAGGGACAGAGATTGATATTACGGGGCGGTTAAAGCGACAGAGATTGAGATCGGGGACAGTCAAAGGAACAGTAAGTGAGAACAGGGACTGTTAAAGGGACAGAGACTGAGATCACGGGAGGTTTAAAGGACAGAGGGAGAGAGATCACGGGGAGTAAAAGGGACATGGAGTGAGATCACGGGGAGGTAAAATGGATAGAGTGTGAAATCCCGGGGAGGTTAAAGGGACAGAGAGAGAGATCACGGGGAGGTTAAAGGGGCAGAGAGTGAGATCACGGGGAGGTTAAAGGGACAGAGAGTGAGATCACGGGGATGTTAAAGGTACAGAGTGAGATCACGGGGAGGTTAAAGGGACAGAGAGTGAGATTACGGGGAGGTTAAAGGGACAGAGAGTGAGATCACAGGGATGTTAAAGGGACAGAAGGTGACATCACGAGTAGGTTAATGGGACAGAGAGTGAGAACATGGACAGTGAAAGGGACAGAGATTGAGATCAGGGACTGTTAACGGGATAGAGATAGAGTTCGGGCACTGTTAAAGGGACAGAGAGTGAGATCACGTTGAGGTTAATGGGACAGAGAGTTAGTTAAGGGGAGGTTAAAGGGCCAGAGATTGAGAACACGGAGAGGTTAAAGGGACAGAGAGTGAGATCACGGAGATGTTAAAGGGACGGAGAGTGAGATCACGGGCACGTTAAAGTGACAGAGAGTGAGATCACGGGGAGGTTAAAGGGACAGAGAGTGAGATCACTTGGAGGTTAATGGGACAGTGAGTGAGATCACGGGGAGGTTAAAGGGACAGAGAGTGAGATCACGAGTAGATTAAAGGCACATAGAGTGAGATCACGGTGAGGTTAAAGGGACAGAGAGTGAGATCACGGGGTGGTTAATGGGACAGAGAGTGAGAACAGGGACAGTGAAAGGGCCAGAGATTGAGATCAGGGACTGTTAAAGTGACAGAGATTGAGATCGGGCTCAGTTATAGGGACAGAGAGTGAGATCAGATACAGTGAAAGGGACAGAGAGTGAGATCACAGGGAGGTTAAGGGGACAGAAGGTGAGATCACGGAGAGGTTAAAGGGACAGAGAGTGTTATCTGGGGGAGGTTAATGGGAAAGAGTGTGAGATCACGGGGAGGATAAAGGGCCATAGAGTGATATCACGGGGTGGTTAAAGGGACAGAGAGTGAGATCACGGGGAGGTTAAAGGGACAGAGAGTGAAATCACGGGGAGGTTTAACGTACACAGACTGAGATCACGGGGAGGTTAAAGGGACAGAGAGTGAGATCACGGGGAAGTTAAAGGGACAGAGAGTGAGATCACGGGGAGGTTAAAGGGACAGAGTGTGAGATCACGTTGAGGTTAAAGGGACAGACAGTGAGTTAAGGGGAGGGTAAAGGGCCAGAGATTGAGAACACGGAGAGGTTAAAGGGATAGAAAGTGAGAAAACAGAGATGTTAAAGGGACAGAGAGTGAGATCATGGGGAGGTTAAAGGGACAGTGAGTGAGATCACGGGGAGGTTAAAGGGACTGAGATTGAGTTCACGGGGAGGTTAAAGGGACAGAGAGAGAGATCACGGGGAGTTTATATGGACAGAGACTGAGATCATGGGGAGGTTAAAGGGACAGAGAGAGAGATCACGAGGAGGTTAAACGTACACAGAGTGAGATTACGGGGACATTAAAGAGATAGAGAGTGAGATCACGGGGAGGTTAAAGGGAGAGAGATTGATATCACGGGGCCGTTAAAGGGAGAGAGATTGAAATCACGGGGAGGTTATAGCTACAGAGAGTGAGATCACGGGGAGGTTAAAGGGACAGAGAGTGAGATCACGGGGAGGTTAAAGGGCCAGAGTTTGAGTACACGGCAAGGTTAAAGGGACAGAGAGTGAGATCACGGAGATGTTAAAGGGACAGAGCCTGAGATCACGGGGAGACGAAAGGGACAGAGACTGAGATCACGGGAGGTTTAAAGGACAGAGGGAGAGAGATCACGGGGAGTTAAAGGGACAGAGAGTGAGATCACGGGGAGTTAAAGGGACATGGAGTGAGATCACGGGGAGGTTAAAGGGAGAGAGATTGAGTTAAGGGGAGGTTTATGGGCCCGAGATTGAGAACATGGGGAGGTTAAAGAGACAGAGAGTGAGATCACGGGGCGGTTAAAGGACCAGAGAGTTAGATGACTGGGAGGTTAAAGGGACAGAGAGTGAGATCACGGGGCTGTTAAAGGACCAGAGAGTGAGATCACTGGGAGGTTAATGGGACAGAGAGTGAGATCACGTTGAGGTTAATGGGACAGAGAATGAGTTAAGGGGAGTTTAACGGGCCAGAGATTAAGAACACGGAGAGTTTAAAGGGACAGAGAGTGAGATCACGGAGATGTTAAAGGGACAGAGAGTGAAATCATGGGGAGGTTAAAGGGACTGTGAGTGAGATCACGGGGAGGTTAAAGGGACATGGAGTGAGATCGCGGGGAGGTTAAAGGGACAGAGAGTGAGATCACGGGGAGACTAAAGGGACAGAGAGTGAGATCACGGGCAGGTTAAAGGAACAGAGAGAGAACACGGAGATGTTAAAGGGACGGAGGGTGAGATCACTGGGAGGTAAAATGGACAGAGAGTGAGATCACGGGGAGGTTAAAGGGACAGAGAGCGAGATCACGGGGAGGTTAAAGGGACAGAGAGTGAGATCACGGGGAGGTTAAAGGGACAGAGAGTGAGATCACAGGGATGTTAAAGGGACAGAAGGTGACATCACGAGTAGGTTAATGGGACAGAGAGTGAGAACATGGACAGTGAAAGGGACAAAGATTGAGATCAGGGACTGTTAACGGGATAGAGATTGAGTTCGGGCACTGTTAAAGGGACAGAGAATGAGATCACGTGGAGTTTAAAGGGAGAGAGAGTGATATCACGGTGTGGTTTAAGGGACAGAGTGAGATCACGGGGAGGTTAAAGGGACAGAGATTGAGATCACGGGTTGGTTAAAGGGACAGAGAGTGAAATCACGGTGAGGTTAAAGGGACAGAGAGTGAAATCAAGGGGAGGTTATAGGGGCAGAGAGTGAGTTCACGGTGAGGTTAAAGGGACAGAGAGAGAGATTACGTGGAGGTTAAAGGGACAGTGAGTGAGATCAAGGGGAGGTTAAAGGGACAGAGAGTGAGATCACAGGGAGGTTAAAGGGACAGGGAGTGAAATCACGGGAGGGTTAAAGAGACAGTGAGTGAGATCAAGGGGAGTTTAAAGGGACAGAGAGTGAGATCACGGGGAGGTTAAAGGGATAGAGAGTAAGATCACGGGGAGGTTAAAGGGACAGAGATTGATATCACGGTGCGGTTAAAGGGACAGAGATTGAGATCGGGGACCGTCAAAGGAACAGTAAGTGAGAACAGGGACTGTTAAAGGGGCAGAGACTGAGATCGCGGGAGGTTTAAAGGACAGAGGGAGAGAGATCACGGGGAGTAAAAGGGACATGGAGTGAGGTCATGGGGAGGTTAAAGGGACAGAGTGTGAAATCCCGGGGAGGTTAAAGGGACAGAGAGTGAGATCACGGAGAGTTTAAAGGGACAGAGAGTGAAATCACGGGGAGATAAAAGGGATAGAGAGTGACATCACGGGGATGTTAAAGGGACAGACAGTGAGATCTCGGGGAGGTAAAAGGGACAGGGAGTGAGATGACGGGGAGGTTAAAAGGACAGAGAGTGAGATCACGGGGAGGTTAAAGGGACAGTGAGTGAGATCACGGGGAGGTTAACGGGACAGAGAGTGAGATGACGGGGAGGTTAAAGGGACAGAGAGTGAGATCACGGGGAGGTTAAAGGGACAGAGATTGAGATCTCGTGGAGGTTAAAGGGACAGAGAGTGAGATCACGGGGAGGTTAAAGGGACAGAGAGTGTGATCACGGGTAGGATAAAGAGACAGAGAGTGAGATCACGGGGAAGTTAAAGGGACAGAGAGAGAGATCACGAGGAGGTTAAAGTCACAGAGAGTGACATCACGTTGAGGTTAATGGGACAGAGAGTGAGTTAAGGGGAGGTTAAAGGGCCAGAGATTGAGAACACGTAGAGGTTAAAGGGACAGAGAGTGAGATCACGGAGATGTTAAAGGGACGGAGAGTGAGATCACGGGCACGTTAAAGTGACAGAGAGTGAGATCACTTGGAGGTTAATGGGACAGTGAGTGAGATCACGGGGAGGTTAAAGGGACAGAGAGTGAGATCCCGAGTAGATTAAAGGCACATAGAGTGAGATCACGGAGAGGTTAAAGGGACAGAGAGTGAGATCACGGGGTGGTTAATGGGATAGAGAGTGAGAACAGGGACAGTGAAAGGGCCAGAGATTGAGATCAGGGACTGTTAAAGGGACAGAGATTGATATCGGGCTCAGTTAAAGGGACAGAGAGTGAGATCAGATACAGTGAAAGGGACAGAGAGTGAGATCACAGGGAGGTTAAGGGGACAGAAGGTGAGATCACGGAGAGGTTAAAGGGACAGAAAGTGTGATCTGGGGGAGGTTAATGGGAAAGAGTGTGAGATCACGGGGAGGATAAAGGGCCATAGAGTGATATCACGGGGTGGTTAAAGGGACAGAGAGTGAAATGACGGGGAGGTTTAACATACACAGACTGAGATCACGGGGAGTTTAAAGGGACAGAGAGTGAGATCACGGGGAAGTTAAAGGGACAGAGAGTGAGATCACGGGGAGGTTAAAGGGACAGAGAGTGAGATCACGTTGAGGTTAAAGGGACAGACAGTGAGTTAAGGGGAGGTTAAAGGGCCAGAGATTGAGAACACGGAGAGGTTAAAGGGATAGAAAGTGAGAAAACAGAGATGTTAAAGGGACAGAGAGTGAGATCATGGGGAGGTTAAAGGGACAGTGAGTGAGATCACGGGGAGGTTAAAGGGACTGAGATTGAGTTCACGGGGAGGTTAAAGGGACAGAGAGAGAGATCACGGGGAGTTTATATGGACAGAGACTGAGATCATGGGGAGGTTAAAGGGACAGAGAGAGAGATCATGAGGAGGTTAAACGTACACAGAGTGAGATCACGGGGAGGTTAAAGGGACAGAGAGTGAGATCACGGGGAGGTTAAAGGTACAGAAAGTGATCACTGCGAGGTTAAAGGGACAGAGTGTGAGATCACGGGGAGGTTTTAGGGACTGAGAGTGAGATCACGGGGAGGTTGAAGGTAAAGACAGTGATCACTGCGAGGTTAAAGAGACAGAGTGTGAGATCACGGGGAGGTTTTAGGGACTGAGAGTGAGATCACGGGGAGGTTTTAGGGCCAGAGAGTGAGATCACGGGGAGGTTATCGGGACAGAGAGTGAGGTCACGGGGAGTTTAAAGGGACAGAGAGTGAGATCACGGGCAGGTTGAAGGGACAGAGAGTGAGAACACGGGAGGGTAAAGAGACAGAGAGTGAGATCACAGGGAGGTTAAAGGGACAGATAGTGAGATCACGGGGAGGCTAAAGAGATAGAGAGTGATATCACGGAGAGGTTAAATGGATAGTGGGTGAGATCACGGAAAGATTAAAGGGACAGAGAGTGAGACCTCGGCGATGTTATAGGGACAGAGAGTGAGAACAGGGGTGGTTAAAGGGACAAGGAGTGAGATCACGGGGATGTTTAATGGACAGAGAGTGAGATCATGGGTTGGTTTAAGGGACAGAGAGTGAGATCACGGGAGGTTAAAGAGAGAGAGAGATCACGGGGAGGTTAAAGGGACAGAGAGTGAGGTCACGGGGAGGTTAAAGGGACAGAGAGTGAGATCACGGGGAGGTTAAAGGGACAGAGAGTGAGATCACGGGGAGGTTAAAGGGACAGAGAGTGAGATGACGGGGTGGTTAAAGGGACAGAGAGTGAGATCACGGGGAGGTTAAAGGGGCAGAGAGTGATCACGAGAAGGTTAAGGGGACAGAGAATGAGATCACGGGGAGGTTAAAGGGACAGAGAGTGATATCACCGGGAGGTTAAAGGGGCAGAGAATGAGAACACTGGGAGGTAAAAGGGACAGAGAGTGAGATCATGGGGAGTTTAAATGTACAGAGAGTGATCACAGAGAGGTTAAAGGGACAGAGAGTGAGATCATGGGGTGGTTAAAGGTAAAGACAGTGATCACGGCGAGGTTAAAGGGACAGAGAGTGAGATCATCGGGAGGTTAATGGGACAAAGTGAGAAATGACGGGTCGTTTAAAAGGACGGAGAGTGAGATCACGGGGAGGTTAAAGGGACAGAGAGTGAGATCACGGGGAGGTTAAAGGGACAGAGAGTGAGATCGCGGGGAGGTTAAAGGGACAGAGAGTGAGATATTGGGGAGGTTAATGGGACAGAGCGTGAGGTCACGCGGAGGTTAAAGGGACAGAGAGTGTGATCACGGGGAGTTTAAAGGGACATAAAGTGAGACCACGGATAGGTTAAAGGGATAGAGAGTGAGATCATGGTGATGTTAGCGGGAATGAGAGTGAGATCACGGGGAGGTTAAAGGGACAGAGAGTGAGATCACGGGGAGTTTAATGGGACGGAGAGTGAGATCACGGGGAGGTTAAAGGGACAGAGAGTGAGATCACGGGGGGTTTAAAGGGACAGAGAGTGAGATCACGGGGAGGTTAAATGGACAGAGAGTGAGATCACTGGGAGTTTAAAGGGCTAGAGAATGAGATCACGGGTAGGTTAAAGGGACAGAGAGTGAGATCACGGGAAGTTTAAAGGGACAGAGAGCGAGCTCACTGGGTGGTTAAAGGGACAGAGAGTCAGACCACGCGGTGGTTAAAGCGACAGGGATTGAGATCACGGGGATGTTAAAAGGAAAGAGAGTGAGATCACGGGGAGGCTATAACGAACAGAAAGTGAGATCACGGGGAATTTAAAGGGACAGAGAGTGAGATCAGGGGGAGGTTAAAGGGACAGAGAGTGAGATCACGGGGAGGTAAAAGGGACAGAGAGTGAGATAATGTGGAGGTTAAAGGGAAAGAGAGTGAGATCACGGGGAGGTTAAAGGGACAGAGATTGAGATAATGGGGAGGTTAATGGGAAAGAGAGTGAGATCACGGGGAGGTTAAAGGGACAGAGAGTGAGATCACGGGGAGGTTAAAGGGACAGAGAGTGAGATCATGGGGAGGTTAAAGGGAGAGAGAGTGAGATCACGGATAGGTTAAAGGGAGAGAGAGTGAGATCACGGGGAGTTTAAAGGGGTAGAGAATGAGATCACGGGGAGGGTAAAAGGACAGAGAGTGAGTTCACGGGGAGGCTAAAGGGACAGAGAGTGAGATAATGGGGAGGTTAATAGGACAGAGCGTGAGGTCACGCGGAGGTTAAAGGGACAGAGAGTGAGACCACGGATAGGTTAAAGGGATAGAGAGTGAGATCAAGGTGATGTTAGCGGGAATGAGAGTGAGATCACGGGGAGGTTAAAGGGACAGAGAGTGAAATCACGGTGACATTAAAGGGCCACACAGCGAGATCACGCGTAGGTTAAAGGGACAGAGAGTGAAATCAACGGGGAGGTAAAATGGATAGAGTGTGAAATCCCGGGGAGGTTAAAGGGACAGAGAGAGAGATCACGGGGAGGTTAAAGGGACAGAGAGTGAGATCACGGGGAGGTTAAAGGGACAGAGAGTGAGATCACGGGGATGTTAAAGGTACAGAGTGAGATCACGGGGAGGTTAAAGGGACAGAGAGTGAGATTACGGGGAGGTTAAAGGGACAGAGAGTGAGATCACAGGGATGTTAAAGGGACAGAAGGTGACATCACGAGTAGGTTAATGGGACAGAGAGTGAGAACATGGACAGTGAAAGGGACAGAGATTGAGATCAGGGACTGTTAACGGGATAGAGATAGAGTTCGGGCACTGTTAAAGGGACAGAGAGTGAGATCACGTTGAGGTTAATGGGACAGAGAGTGAGTTAAGGGGAGGTTAAAGGGCCAGAGATTGAGAACACGGAGAGGTTAAAGGGACAGAGAGTGAGATCACGGAGATGTTAAAGGGACGGAGAGTGAGATCACGGGCACGTTAAAGTGACAGAGAGTGAGATCACGGGGAGGTTAAAGGCACAGAGAGTGAGATCACTTGGAGGTTAATGGGACAGTGAGTGAGATCACAGGGAGGTTAAAGGGACAGAGAGTGAGATCACGAGTAGATTAAAGGCACATAGAGTGAGATCACGGAGAGGTTAAAGGGACAGAGAGTGAGATCACGGGGTGGTTAATGGCACAGAGAGTGAAAACAGGGACAGTGAAAGGGCCAGAGATTGAGATCAGGGACTGTTAAAGGGACAGAGATTGAGATCGGGCTCAGTTAAAGGGACAGAGAGTGAGATCAGATACAGTGAAAGGGACAGAGAGTGAGATCACAGGGAGGTTAAGTGGACAGAAGGTGAGATCACGGAGAGGTTAAAGGGACAGAGAGTGTGATCTGGGGGAGGTTAATGGGAAAGAGTGTGAGATCACGGGGAGGATAAAGGGCCATAGAGTGATATCACGGGGTGGTTAAAGGGACAGAGAGTGAGATCACGGGGAGGTTAAAGGGAAAGAATGTGAGATCACAGGGAGGATAAAGGGCCATAGAGTGATATCACGGGGTGGTTAAAGGGACAGAGAGTGAGATCACGGGGAGGTTAAAGGGACAGAGAGTGAAATCACGGGGAGGTTTAACGTACACAGACTGAGATCACGGGGAGGTTAAAGGGACAGAGAGTGAGATCACGGGGAAGTTAAAGGGACAGAGAGTGAGATCACGGGGAGGTTAAAGGGACAGAGAGTGAGATCACGTTGAGGTTAAAGGGACAGACAGTGAGTTAAGGGGAGGTTAAAGGGCCAGAGATTGAGAACACGGAGAGGTTAAAGGGATAGAAAGTGAGAAAACAGAGATGTTAAAGGGACAGAGAGTGAGATCATGGGGAGGTTAAAGGGACTGAGATTGAGTTCACGGGGAGGTTAAAGGGACAGAGAGAGAGATCACGGGGAGTTTATATGGACAGAGACTGCGATCATGGGGAGGTTAAAGGGACAGAGAGAGAGATCACGAGGAGGTTAAACGTACACAGAGTGAGATTACGGGGACATTAAAGAGATAGAGAGTGAGATCACGGGGAGGTTAAAGGGAGAGAGATTGATATCACGGGGCCGTTAAAGGGACAGAGATTGAAATCACGGGGAGGTTATAGCTACAGAGAGTGAGATCACGGGGAGGTTAAAGGGACAGAGAGTGAGATCACGGGGAGGTTAAAGGGCCAGAGTTTGAGTACACGGCATGGTTTAAGGGACAGAGAGTGAGATCACGGAGATGTTAAAGGGACAGAGCCTGAGATCACGGGGAGACGAAAGGGACAGAGACTGAGATCACGGGAGGTTTAAAGGACAGAGGGAGAGAGATCACGGGGATTTAAAGGGACAGAGAGTGAGATCACGGGGAGTTAAAGGGACATGGAGTGAGATCACGGGGAGGTTAAAGGGAGAGAGATTGAGTTAAGGGGAGGTTTATGGGCCCGAGATTGAGAACATGGGGAGGTTAAAGAGACAGAGAGTGAGATCACGGGGCGGTTAAAGGACCAGAGAGTGAGATCTTGGGGAGGTAAAAGGGACAGAGAGTGAGATGACGGGGAGGTTAAAGGGACAGAGAGTGAGATCACGGGGAGGTTAAAGGGACAGAGAGTGAGATCTCGTGGAGGTTAAAGGGACAGAGAGTGAGATCACGGGGAGTTTAAAGGGACAGAGAGTGTGATCACGGGTAGGATAAAGAGACAGAGAGTGAGATCACGGGGAAGTTAAAGGGACAGAGGGAGAGATCACGGGGAGGTTAAAGGCACAGAGAGTGAGATCACGTTGAGGTTAATGGGACAGAGAGTGAGTTAAGGGGAGGTTAAAGGGCCAGAGATTGAGAACACGGAGAGGTTAAAGGGACAGAGAGTGAGATCACGGAGATGTTAAAGGGACGGAGAGTGAGATCACGGGCACGTTAAAGTGACAGAGAGTGAGATCACTTGGAGCTTAATGGGACAGTGAGTGAGATCACGGGGAGGTTAAAGGGACAGAGAGTGAGATCACGAGTAGATTAAAGGCACATAGAGTGAGATCACGGAGAGGTTAAAGGGACAGAGAGTGAGATCACGGGGTGGTTAATGGGATAGCAGTGAGAACAGAGACAGTGAAAGGGCCAGAGATTGAGATCATGGACTGTTAAAGGGACACAGATTGAGATCGGGCTCAGTTAAAGGGACAGAGACTGAGATCAGATACAGTGAAAGGGACAGAGAGTGAGATCACAGGGAGGTTAAGGGGACAGAAGGTGAGATCACGGAGAGGTTAAAGGACCATAGATTGATATCACGGGGTGGTTAAAGGGACAGAGAGTGAAATGACGGGGAGGTTTAACGTACACAGACTGAGATCACGGGGAGGTTAAAGGGACAGAGAGTGAGATCACGGGGAAGTTAAAGGGACAGAGAGTGAGATCACGGGGAGGTTAAAGGGACAGAGAGTGAGATCACGTTGAGGTTAAAGGGCCAGAGATTGAGAACACGGAGAGGTTAAAGGGATAGAAAGTGAGAAAACAGAGATGTTAAAGGGACAGAGAGTGAGATCATGGGGAGGTTAAATGGACAGTGAGTGAGATCACGGGGAGGTTAAAGGGACTGAGATTGAGTTCACGGGGAGGTTAAAGGGACAGAGAGAGAGATCACGGGGAGTTTATATGGACAGAGACTGAGATCATGGGGAGGTTAAAGGGACAGAGAGTGAGATCACGGGGAGGTTAAAGGGACAGAGAGTGACCACGGAGAGGTTAAAGGGACAGAGAGTGAGATCATTGGGAGGTAATAGGTAAAGACAGTGATCACTGCGAGGTTAAAGGGACAGAGTGTGAGATCACGGGGAGGTTTTAGGGACAGAGAGTGAGATCACGGGGAGGTTTTAGGGACTGAGAGTGAGATCACGAGGAGGTTGAAGGTAAAGACAGTGATCACTGTGAGGTTAAAGAGGCAGAGTGTGAGATCACGGGGAGTTTTTAGGGACTGAGAGTGAGATCACGGGGAGGTTTTAGGGCCAGAGAGTGAGATCACGGGGAGGTTATCGGGACAGAGAGTGAGGTCACGGGGAGTTTAAAGGGACAGAGAGTGAGATCACGGGCAGGTTGAAGGGACAGAGAGTGAGATCACGGGCAGGTTAAAGGGACAGAGAGTGAGATCACAGGGAGGTTAAAGGGACAGATAGTGAGATCACGGGCAGGGTAAAGAGATAGAGAGAGATATCACGGCGAGGTTAAATGGATAGTGGGTGAGATCACGGAAAGATTAAAGGGACAGAGAGTGAGACCTCGGCGATGTTATAGGGAAAGAGAGTGAGAACAGGGGTGGTTAAAGGGACAAGGAGTGAGATCACGGGGATGTTTAATGGACAGAGAGTGAGATCATGGGTTGGTTTAAGGGACAGAGAGTGAGATCACGGGAGGTTAAAGAGAGAGAGAGATCACGGGGAGGTTAAAGGGACAGAGAGTGAGGTCACGGGGAGGTTAAAGGGACAGAGAGTGTGATCACGGGTAGGATAAAGAGACAGAGAGTGAGATCACGGGGAAGTTAAAGGGACAGAGGGAGAGATCACGGGGAGGTTAAAGGCACAGAGAGTGAGATCACGTTGAGGTTAATGGGACAGAGAGTGAGTTAAGGGGAGGTTAAAGGGCCAGAGATTGAGAACACGGAGAGGTTAAAGGGACAGAGAGTGAGATCACGGAGATGTTAAAGGGACGGAGAGTGAGATCACGGGCACGTTAAAGTGACAGAGAGTGAGATCACTTGGAGGTTAATGGGACAGTGAGTGAGATCACGGGGAGGTTAAAGGGACAGAGAGTGAGATCACGAGTAGATTAAAGGCACATAGAGTGAGATCACGGAGAGGTTAAAGGGACAGAGAGTGAGATCACGGGGTGGTTAATGGGATAGCAGTGAGAACAGAGACAGTGAAAGGGCCAGAGATTGAGATCAGGGACTGTTAAAGGGACACAGATTGAGATCGGGCTCAGTTAAAGGGACAGAGAGTGAGATCAGATACAGTCAAAGGGACAGAGAGTGAGATCACAGGGAGGTTAAGGGGACAGAAGGTGAGATCACGGAGAGGTTAAAGGGACAGAGAGTGTGATCTGGGGGAGGTTAAAGGGAAAGAGTGTGAGATCACGGGGAGGATAAAGGACCATAGATTGATATCACGGGGTGGTTAAAGGGACAGAGAGTGAAATGACGGGGAGGTTTAACGTACACAGACTGAGATCACGGGGAGGTTAAAGGGACAGAGAGTGAGATCACGGGGAAGTTAAAGGGACAGAGAGTGAGATCACGGGGAGGTTAAAGGGACAGAGAGTGAGATCACGTTGAGGTTAAAGGGCCAGAGATTGAGAACACGGAGAGGTTAAAGGGATAGAAAGTGAGAAAACAGAGATGTTAAAGGGACAGAGAGTGAGATCATGGGGAGGTTAAATGGACAGTGAGTGAGATCACGGGGAGGTTAAAGGGACTGAGATTGAGTTCACGGGGAGGTTAAAGGGACAGAGAGAGAGATCACGGGGAGTTTATATGGACAGAGACTGAGATCATGGGGAGGTTAAAGGGACAGAGAGTGAGATCACGGGGAGGTTAAAGGGACAGAGAGTGACCACGGAGAGGTTAAAGGGACAGAGAGTGAGATCATTGGGAGGTAATAGGTAAAGACAGTGATCACTGCGAGGTTAAAGGGACAGAGTGTGAGATCACGGGGAGGTTTTAGGGACTGAGAGTGAGATGACGGGGAGGTTGAAGGTAAAGACAGTGATCACTGCGAGGTTAAAGAGGCAGGGTGTGAGATCACGGGGAGTTTTTAGGGACTGAGAGTGAGATCACGGGGAGATTTTAGGGCCAGAGAGTGAGATCACGGGGAGGTTATCGGGACAGAGAGTGAGGTCACGGGGAGTTTAAAGGGACAGAGAGTGAGATCACGGGCAGGTTGAAGGGACAGAGAGTGAGATCACAGGGAGGTTAAAGGGACAGATAGTGAGATCACGGGCAGGGTAAAGAGATAGAGAGAGATATCACGGCGAGGTTAAATGGATAGTGGGTGAGATCACGGAAAGATTAAAGGGACAGAGAGTGAGACCTCGGCGATGTTATAGGGAAAGAGAGTGAGAACAGGGGTGGTTAAAGGGACAAGGAGTGAGATCACGGGGATGTTTAATGGACAGAGAGTGAGATCATGGGTTGGTTTAAGGGACAGAGAGTGAGATCACGGGAGGTTAAAGAGAGAGAGAGATCACGGGGAGGTTAAAGGGACAGAGAGTGAGGTCACGGGGAGGTTAAAGGGATAGAGAGTGAGATCACGGGGAGGTTAAAGGGACAGGGAGTGAGATCACAGGAGGTTTAAAGGACAGAGGGAGAGAGATCACGGGGAGGTTAAAGGGCCAGAGTTTGAGTACACGGCAAGGTTAAAGGGACAGAGAGTGAGATCACGGAGATGTTAAAGGGACAGAGCCTGAGATCACGGGGAGGCGAAAGGGACAGAGACTGAGATCACAGGAGGTTTAAAGGACAGAGGGAGAGAGATCACGGGGAGTTAAAGGGACAGAGAGTGAGATCACGGGGAGTTAAAGGGACAGTGAGTGAGATCACGGGGAGGTTAAAGGGAGAGAGAGTGAGTTAAGGGGAGGTTTATGGGCCCGAGATTGAGAACATGGGGAGGTTAAAGAGACAGAGAGTGAGATCACGGGGCGGTTAAAGGACCAGAGAGTTAGATGACGGGGAGGTTAAAGGGACAGAGAGTGAGATCACGGGGCGGTTAAAGGGACAGAGAGTGAGATCACGGGGAGGTTAAAGGGACAGAGAGTGAGATCACGTTGAGGTTAATGGGACAGACAATGAGTTAAGGGGAGTTTAACGGGCCAGAGATTAAGAACACGGAGAGTTTAAAGGGACAGAGAGTGAGATCATGGAGATGTTAAAGGGACAGAGAGTGAGATCACGGAGATGTTAAAGGGAAAGAGAGAGAGATCACGGGGAGTTTATAAGGACAGAGACTGAGATCATAGGGAGGTTAAAGGGACAGAGAGAGAGATCACGGAGAGGTTAAACGTACACGGAGTGAGATCACAGGGAGTTAAAGGGACAGAGAGTGAGATCACGGGGAGGTAAAGGGACATGGAGTGAGATCACTGGGAGATTAAAGCGACAGAGTGTGAGATCGCGGGGAGGTTAAAGGGACAGACAGTGAGATCACGGAGAGTTTAAAGGGACATAGAGTGAGATCACGGGGAGTTTAAAGGGACGGAATTTGAGATCACGGTGCGGTTAAAGGGACAGAGAGTGAGATCACGGGGAGGTTAAAGGGACAGAGAGTGAGATCAAGGGGAGGTTAAAGGGACAGAGAGTGAGATTACGGGGAGGTTAAAGGGACAGAGAGTGAAATCAAGGGGAGGTTATAGGGGCAGAGAGTGAGTCCACGGTGAGGTTAAAGGGACAGAGAGTGAGATTACGTGGAGGTTAAAGGGACAGTGAGTGAGATCAAGGGGAGGTTAAAGGGACAGAGAGTGAGATCACGGGGAGGTTAAAGGGACAGGGAGTGAAATCACGGGAGGGTTAAAGGGACAGTGAGTGAGATCAAGGGGAGGTTAAAGGGACAGAGAGTGAGATCACGGGGCGGTTAAAGGGATAGAGAGTGAGATCACGGGGAGGTTAAAGGGACAGAGATTAATATCACGGGACGGTTAAAACGACAGAGATTGAGATCGGGGACAGTCAAAGGAACAGTAAATGAGAACAGGGACTGTTAAAGGGGCAGAGACTGAGATCACGGGAGGTTTAAAGGACAGAGGGAGAGAGATCACGGGTAGTAAAAGGGACATGGAGTGAGGTCATGGGGAGGTTAAAGGGACAGAGTGTGAAATCTCAGGGAGGTTAAATGGACAGCGAGTGAGATCACGGGGAGGTTAAACGGACAGAGAGTGAAATCACGGGGAGATAAAAGGGATAGAGAGTGAGATCACGGGGAGGTTAAAGGGACAGAGATGGAGATCACGGGGAGGTTAAAGGGACAGAGATTGAGATCGGGGATAGTCAAAAGGACAGAAAGTGAGAACAGGGACTGTTAAAGGGACAGAGAAAGGGATCACGGGGAGGTTAACGGGACAGAGAGTGAGATCACGGGGAGGTTAAAGGGACAGAGAGTGAGATCACGGGGAGGTTAAAGGGACAGAGAGTGAGATCACGTGGAGGTTAAAGGGACAGAGAGTGAGATCACGGGGAGGTTAAAGGGACAGAGAGTGTGATCACGGGTAGGATTAAGAGACAGAGAGTGTGATCACGGGGAAGTTAAAGGGACAGAGAGAGATCACGGGGAGGTTAAAGGCACAGAGAGTGAGATCACGTTGAGGTTAATGGGACAGAGAGTGAGTTAAGAGGAGGTTAAAGGGCCAGAGATTGAGAACACGGAGAGGTTAAAGGGACAGAGAGTGAGATCACGGAGACGTTAATGGGACGGAGAGTGAGATCACGGGCACGTTAAAGTGACAGAGAGTGAGATCACGGGGAGGTTAAAGGGACAGAGAGTGAGATCACGTGGAGGTTAATGGGACAGTGAGTGAGATCACGGGGAGGTTAAAGGGACAGAGAGTGAGATCACGAGTATATTAAAGGCACATAGAGTGAGATCACGGAGAGGTTAAAGGGACAGAGAGTGAGATCACGGGGTGGTTAATTGGACAGTGAGTGAGAACAGGGACAGTAAAAGGGCCAGAGATTGAGATCAGGGACTGTTAAAGGGACAGAGATTGAGATCGGGCTCAGTTAAAGGGACAGAGAGTGAGATCAGATACAGTGAAAGGGACAGAGAGTGTGATCTGGGGGAGGTTAAAGGGAAAGAGTGTGAGATCACGGGGAGGATAAAGGGAATGAATGTGAGGTCACAGGGAGGATAAAGGGCCATAGAGTGATATCACGGAGTGGTTAAAGGGACAGAGAGTGAGATCACAGGGAGGTTAAAGGGACAGAGAGTGAAATCACGTCGAGGTTAAAGGGACAGACAGTGAGTTAAGGGGAGGTTAAAGGGACAGAGAGTGAGATCACGTTGAGGTTAAAGGGACAGACATTGAGTTAAGGGGAGGTTAAAGGTCCAGAGATTGAGAACACGGAGAGGTTAAAGGGATAGAAAGTGAGAAAACAGAGATGTTAAATGGACAGAGAGTGAGATCGTGGGGAGGTTAAAGGGACAGTGAGTGAGATCACGGGGAGGTTAAAGGGTCTGAGATTGAGTTCACGGTGAGGTTAAAGGGACAGAGAGAGAGATCACGGGGAGTTTATATGGACAGAGACTGAGATCATGGGGAGGTTAAAGGGACAGAGAGAGAGATCACGAGGAGGTTAAACGTACACAGAGTGAGATTACGGGGACGTTAAAGGGATAGAGAGTGAGATCACGGGGAGGTTAAAGGGAGAGAGATTGATATCACGGGGCCGTTAAAGGGACAGAGAGTGAGATCATGGGGATGTTAAAGGGACAGAGTGTTAGTTAAGGGGAGGTTAAAGGGCCAGAGTTTGAGAACACGGCAAGGTTAAAGGGACAGAGAGTGAGATCACGGAGATGTTAAAGGGACAGAGCCTGAGATCACGGGGAGGCGAAAGGGACAGAGACTGAGATCACGGGAGGTTTAAAGGACAGAGGGAGAGAGATCACGGGGAGTTAAAGGGACAGAGAGTGAGATAACGGGCAGTTAAAGGGACATGGAGTGAGATCACGGGGAGGTTAAAGGGAGAGAGAGTGAGTTAAGGGGAGGTTTATGGGCCCGAGATTGAGAACATGGGGAGGTTAAAGAGACAGAGAGTGAGATCACGGGGCTGTTAAAGGACCAGAGAGTTAGATGACGGGGAGGTTAAAGGGACAGGGAGTGTGATCACGGTTAGGTTAAAGGGACAGAGAGTGAGATCACGGGGAGGTTAAAGGGGCAGAGAGTGAGTTTACGGGGATGATAAAGTGACAGAGACTGAGATCACGGAGATGTTAAAGGGACAGAGAGTGAGATCACGGGGAGGTTAAAGGGACTGAGAGTGTGATCACGGGGAGGTTAAAGGGACAGAGACTGAGATCACGGGGAGGTTAAAGGGACAGATAGTGAGATCACGGGAGTGTTAAAGGAACAGAGAGTGAGATCACGGGGACGTTAAAGGGACAGAGAGAGAGATCACGGGGAGGTTAAAGGGACAGTGAGTGAGATCACGGGGAGGTAAAAGGGACAGTGAGTGAGATCACGTGGAGGTTAAAGGCACAGAGAGTGAGAACAGTGACAGTGAAAGGGACAGAGATTGAGATCAGGGACTGTTAAAGGGACAGAGATTGAATTCGGGCTCAGTGAAATGGACAGAGAGTGAGATCACGGGGAGGTTAAGGGGACAGAGGTTGAGATCACGGGGAGGTTAAAGGGAAAGAGAGTGAAAACACGGGGAGGTTAAACGTACACAGAGTGAGATCACGATGAAGTTAAAGGGACAGAGAGTGAGATCACGGGGAGGATAAAGGGCCAGAGAGTGACATCACGGGGTGGTTAAAGGGACAGAGAGTGTGATCACGGGGTGGTTAAAGGGACAGAGAGTGAAATCACGGGGAGGTTAAACGTACACAGAGTGAGATCACGATGAAGTTAAAGGGACAGAGAGTGTGATCTCGGGGAGGTTAATGGGACAGAGAGTGAGATCACGTTGAGGTTAATGGGACAGACAGTGAGTTAAGGGGAGTTTAACGGGCCAGAGATTAAGAACACGGAGAGTTTAAAGGGACAGAGAGTGAGATCATGGGGAGGTTAAAGGGACAGTGAGTGAGATCACGGGGAGGTAAAAGGGACTGAGATTGAGATCACGGGGAGGTATAAAGGAACAGAGAGAGAGATCACGGGGATTTTTTAAGGACAGAGACTGAGATCATGGGGAGGTTAAAGGGACAGAGAGAGAGATCATGGGGAGGTTAAACGTACACAGAGTGAGATCACAGGGAGTTAAAGGGACAGAGAGTGAGATCACGGGGAGGTAAAGGGACATGGAGTGAGATCACTGGGAGGTTAAAGGGACAGAGTGTGAGATCGCGGGGAGGTTAAAGGGACAGACATTGAGATCACGGAGAGTTTTAAGGGACAGAGAGTGAGATCACGGGGAGGTTAAAGGGACGGAGAGTGAGATCACGGTGAGGTTAAAGGGACAGAGAGTGAGATCACGGGGAGGTTAAAGGGACAGAGTGTGAGATAACGGGAGGTTAAAGTGACAGAGAGTGAGATGACTGGGATGTTAAAGGACCAGAGAGGTAGATCACGTTGAGGTTAAAGGGACTGAGATTGAGATCAGGCACAGTTAAAGGGACAGAGAGTGAGGTCAGGTACAGTTAAAGGGACAGAAATTGAGATCACGGGGAGGTTAAGGGGACAGAGGGTGAGATCACGGGGAAGTTAAAAGGACAGAGAGGGTGATCTGTGGGAGGTTATATGGAAAGTGAGTGAGTTCTCGGGGAGGTTAAAGGGATAGAGAGTGAGATCACGGTGAGGTTAAAGGGCCAGATAGCGAGATCACGGTGAGGTTTAAGGGACAGAGAGTTAGATAACGGGGAGGTTAAAGGGACAGAGAGTGATATCACAGTGAGGTTAAAGGGACAGAGAGTGAGATTACGTGCAGGTTAAAGGGACAGGGAGCGAAATCACGGAAGGGAAAAAGGGACAGAGTGTGAGATCACGGGGAGGTAAAAGGGACAGAGATTGATATCACGGGGCGGTTAAAGGGACAGAGATTGAGATCGGGGACAGTCAAAGGAACAGTAAGTGAGAAGACGGACTGTTAAAGGGAGAGAGATTGAGATCACGGGGAGGTTAAAGGGACTGAGATTGAGATCACGGTGAGGTTAAAGGGACAGAGAGTGAGATCAAGGGGAGGTTAAAGCAACAGAGAGTGAGATCACGGGGAGGTTAAACGGACAGTGAGTGATATCAAGGGGAGGTTAAAGCGACAGAGAGTGAGATCACAGGGAGGTTAAAGGGACAGAGAGTGAGATCACGGGGAGGTTAAAGGAACAGGGAGTGAGATCACGGGGTGGTTAAAGGGGCAGAGAATGAGTTCACGGGGAGGTTAAAGGGACTGAGAGTGAGATCACGGGGAGGTTAAAGGGACAGAGAGTGAGATGAGGGGGAGGTTAAAGGGACAGAGATTGAGATCACGGGGAGGTTAATGGGACAGAGAGAGAGATCACGGGGAGTTTATAAGGAGAGAGACTGAGATCATGGGGAGGTTAAAGGGACAGAGAGTGAGATAACGGGGAGGTTTAAGGGTCAGTGAGTGAGATCATGGGGACGTTAAAGTGACGGAGAGTGAGATCACGGAGACGTTAATGGGACGGAGAGTGAGATCACGGGCACGTTAAAGTGACAGAGAGTGAGATCACGGGGAGGTTAAAGGGACAGAGAGTGAGATCACGTGGAGGTTAATGGGACAGTGAGTGAGATCACGGGGAGGTTAAAGGGACAGAGAGTGAGATCACGAGTATATTAAAGGCACATAGAGTGAGATCACGGAGAGGTTAAAGGGACAGAGAGTGAGATCACGGGGTGGTTAATTGGACAGTGAGTGAGAACAGGGACAGTAAAAGGGCCAGAGATTGAGATCAGGGACTGTTAAAGGGACAGAGATTGAGATCGGGCTCAGTTAAAGGGACAGAGAGTGAGATCAGATACAGTGAAAGGGACAGAGAGTGTGATCTGGGGGAGGTTAAAGGGAAAGAGTGTGAGATCACGGGGAGGATAAAGGGAATGAATGTGAGGTCACAGGGAGGATAAAGGGCCATAGAGTGATATCACGGAGTGGTTAAAGGGACAGAGAGTGAGATCACAGGGAGGTTAAAGGGACAGAGAGTGAAATCACGTCGAGGTTAAAGGGACAGACAGTGAGTTAAGGGGAGGTTAAAGGGACAGAGAGTGAGATCACGTTGAGGTTAAAGGGACAGACATTGAGTTAAGGGGAGGTTAAAGGTCCAGAGATTGAGAACACGGAGAGGTTAAAGGGATAGAAAGTGAGAAAACAGAGATGTTAAATGGACAGAGAGTGAGATCGTGGGGAGGTTAAAGGGACAGTGAGTGAGATCACGGGGAGGTTAAAGGGTCTGAGATTGAGTTCACGGTGAGGTTAAAGGGACAGAGAGAGAGATCACGGGGAGTTTATATGGACAGAGACTGAGATCATGGGGAGGTTAAAGGGACAGAGAGAGAGATCACGAGGAGGTTAAACGTACACAGAGTGAGATTACGGGGACGTTAAAGGGATAGAGAGTGAGATCACGGGGAGGTTAAAGGGAGAGAGATTGATATCACGGGGCCGTTAAAGGGACAGAGAGTGAGATCATGGGGATGTTAAAGGGACAGAGTGTTAGTTAAGGGGAGGTTAAAGGGCCAGAGTTTGAGAACACGGCAAGGTTAAAGGGACAGAGAGTGAGATCACGGAGATGTTAAAGGGACAGAGCCTGAGATCACGGGGAGGCGAAAGGGACAGAGACTGAGATCACGGGAGGTTTAAAGGACAGAGGGAGAGAGATCACGGGGAGTTAAAGGGACAGAGAGTGAGATAACGGGCAGTTAAAGGGACATGGAGTGAGATCACGGGGAGGTTAAAGGGAGAGAGAGTGAGTTAAGGGGAGGTTTATGGGCCCGAGATTGAGAACATGGGGAGGTTAAAGAGACAGAGAGTGAGATCACGGGGCTGTTAAAGGACCAGAGAGTTAGATGACGGGGAGGTTAAAGGGACAGGGAGTGTGATCACGGTTAGGTTAAAGGGACAGAGAGTGAGATCACGGGGAGGTTAAAGGGGCAGAGAGTGAGTTTACGGGGATGATAAAGTGACAGAGACTGAGATCACGGAGATGTTAAAGGGACAGAGAGTGAGATCACGGGGAGGTTAAAGGGACTGAGAGTGTGATCACGGGGAGGTTAAAGGGACAGAGACTGAGATCACGGGGAGGTTAAAGGGACAGATAGTGAGATCACGGGAGTGTTAAAGGAACAGAGAGTGAGATCACGGGGACGTTAAAGGGACAGAGAGAGAGATCACGGGGAGGTTAAAGGGACAGTGAGTGAGATCACGGGGAGGTAAAAGGGACAGTGAGTGAGATCACGTGGAGGTTAAAGGCACAGAGAGTGAGAACAGTGACAGTGAAAGGGACAGAGATTGAGATCAGGGACTGTTAAAGGGACAGAGATTGAATTCGGGCTCAGTGAAATGGACAGAGAGTGAGATCACGGGGAGGTTAAGGGGACAGAGGTTGAGATCACGGGGAGGTTAAAGGGAAAGAGAGTGAAAACACGGGGAGGTTAAACGTACACAGAGTGAGATCACGATGAAGTTAAAGGGACAGAGAGTGAGATCACGGGGAGGATAAAGGGCCAGAGAGTGACATCACGGGGTGGTTAAAGGGACAGAGAGTGTGATCACGGGGTGGTTAAAGGGACAGAGAGTGAAATCACGGGGAGGTTAAACGTACACAGAGTGAGATCACGATGAAGTTAAAGGGACAGAGAGTGTGATCTCGGGGAGGTTAATGGGACAGAGAGTGAGATCACGTTGAGGTTAATGGGACAGACAGTGAGTTAAGGGGAGTTTAACGGGCCAGAGATTAAGAACACGGAGAGTTTAAAGGGACAGAGAGTGAGATCATGGGGAGGTTAAAGGGACAGTGAGTGAGATCACGGGGAGGTAAAAGGGACTGAGATTGAGATCACGGGGAGGTATAAAGGAACAGAGAGAGAGATCACGGGGATTTTTTAAGGACAGAGACTGAGATCATGGGGAGGTTAAAGGGACAGAGAGAGAGATCATGGGGAGGTTAAACGTACACAGAGTGAGATCACAGGGAGTTAAAGGGACAGAGAGTGAGATCACGGGGAGGTAAAGGGACATGGAGTGAGATCACTGGGAGGTTAAAGGGACAGAGTGTGAGATCGCGGGGAGGTTAAAGGGACAGACATTGAGATCACGGAGAGTTTTAAGGGACAGAGAGTGAGATCACGGGGAGGTTAAAGGGACGGAGAGTGAGATCACGGTGAGGTTAAAGGGACAGAGAGTGAGATCACGGGGAGGTTAAAGGGACAGAGTGTGAGATAACGGGAGGTTAAAGTGACAGAGAGTGAGATGACTGGGATGTTAAAGGACCAGAGAGGTAGATCACGTTGAGGTTAAAGGGACTGAGATTGAGATCAGGCACAGTTAAAGGGACAGAGAGTGAGGTCAGGTACAGTTAAAGGGACAGAAATTGAGATCACGGGGAGGTTAAGGGGACAGAGGGTGAGATCACGGGGAAGTTAAAAGGACAGAGAGGGTGATCTGTGGGAGGTTATATGGAAAGTGAGTGAGTTCTCGGGGAGGTTAAAGGGATAGAGAGTGAGATCACGGTGAGGTTAAAGGGCCAGATAGCGAGATCACGGTGAGGTTTAAGGGACAGAGAGTTAGATAACGGGGAGGTTAAAGGGACAGAGAGTGATATCACAGTGAGGTTAAAGGGACAGAGAGTGAGATTACGTGCAGGTTAAAGGGACAGGGAGCGAAATCACGGAAGGGAAAAAGGGACAGAGTGTGAGATCACGGGGAGGTAAAAGGGACAGAGATTGATATCACGGGGCGGTTAAAGGGACAGAGATTGAGATCGGGGACAGTCAAAGGAACAGTAAGTGAGAAGACGGACTGTTAAAGGGAGAGAGATTGAGATCACGGGGAGGTTAAAGGGACTGAGATTGAGATCACGGTGAGGTTAAAGGGACAGAGAGTGAGATCAAGGGGAGGTTAAAGCAACAGAGAGTGAGATCACGGGGAGGTTAAACGGACAGTGAGTGATATCAAGGGGAGGTTAAAGCGACAGAGAGTGAGATCACAGGGAGGTTAAAGGGACAGAGAGTGAGATCACGGGGAGGTTAAAGGAACAGGGAGTGAGATCACGGGGTGGTTAAAGGGGCAGAGAATGAGTTCACGGGGAGGTTAAAGGGACTGAGAGTGAGATCACGGGGAGGTTAAAGGGACAGAGAGTGAGATGAGGGGGAGGTTAAAGGGACAGAGATTGAGATCACGGGGAGGTTAATGGGACAGAGAGAGAGATCACGGGGAGTTTATAAGGAGAGAGACTGAGATCATGGGGAGGTTAAAGGGACAGAGAGTGAGATAACGGGGAGGTTTAAGGGTCAGTGAGTGAGATCATGGGGACGTTAAAGTGACGGAGAGTGAGATCACGGGGAGGTTAAAGGGCCAGAGAGTGAGATCACAGGGAGGTTAAAGGGACAGAGAGTGAAATCACGTCGAGGTTAAAGGGACAGACAGTGAGTTAAGGGGAGGTTAAAGGGACAGAGAGTGAGATCACGTTGAGGTTAAAGGGACAGACATTGAGTTAAGGGGAGGTTAAAGGTCCAGAGATTGAGAACACGGAGAGGTTAAAGGGATAGAAAGTGAGAAAACAGAGATGTTAAATGGACAGAGAGTGAGATCGTGGGGAGGTTAAAGGGACAGTGAGTGAGATCACGGGGAGGTTAAAGGGTCTGAGATTGAGTTCACGGTGAGGTTAAAGGGACAGAGAGAGAGATCACGGGGAGTTTATATGGACAGAGACTGAGATCATGGGGAGGTTAAAGGGACAGAGAGAGAGATCACGAGGAGGTTAAACGTACACAGAGTGAGATTACGGGGACGTTAAAGGGATAGAGAGTGAGATCACGGGGAGGTTAAAGGGAGAGAGATTGATATCACGGGGCCGTTAAAGGGACAGAGAGTGAGATCATGGGGATGTTAAAGGGACAGAGTGTTAGTTAAGGGGAGGTTAAAGGGCCAGAGTTTGAGAACACGGCAAGGTTAAAGGGACAGAGAGTGAGATCACGGAGATGTTAAAGGGACAGAGCCTGAGATCACGGGGAGGCGAAAGGGACAGAGACTGAGATCACGGGAGGTTTAAAGGACAGAGGGAGAGAGATCACGGGGAGTTAAAGGGACAGAGAGTGAGATAACGGGCAGTTAAAGGGACATGGAGTGAGATCACGGGGAGGTTAAAGGGAGAGAGAGTGAGTTAAGGGGAGGTTTATGGGCCCGAGATTGAGAACATGGGGAGGTTAAAGAGACAGAGAGTGAGATCACGGGGCTGTTAAAGGACCAGAGAGTTAGATGACGGGGAGGTTAAAGGGACAGGGAGTGTGATCACGGGTAGGTTAAAGGGGCAGAGAGTGAGTTCACGGGGATGTTAAAGTGACAGAGACTGAGATCACGGAGATGTTAAAGGGACAGAGAGTGAGATCACGGGGAGGTTAAAGGGACTGAGAGTGTGATCACGGGGAGGTTAAAGGGACAGAGACTGAGATCACGGGGAGGTTAAAGGGACAGATAGTGAGATCACGGGAGTGTTAAAGGAACAGAGAGTGAGGTCACGGGGACGTTAAAGGGACAGAGAGAGAGATCACGGGGAGGTTAAAGGGACAGTGAGTGAGATCACGGGGAGGTAAAAGGGACAGTGAGTGAGATCACGTGGAGGTTAAAGGCACAGAGAGTGAGAACAGTGACAGTGAAAGGGACAGAGATTGAGATCAGGGACTGTTAAAGGGACAGAGATTGAATTCGGGCTCAGTGAAATGGACAGAGAGTGAGATCACGGGGAGGTTAAGGGGACAGAGGGTGAGATCACGGGGAGGTTAAAGGGAAAGAGAGTGAAAACACGGGGAGGTTAAACGTACACAGAGTGAGATCACGATGAAGTTAAAGGGACAGAGAGTGAGATCACGGGGAGGATAAAGGGCCAGAGAGTGACATCACGGGGAGGTTAAAGGGACAGAGAGTGAAATCACGGGGAGGTTAAACGTACACAGAGTGAGATCACGATGAAGTTAAAGGGACAGAGAGTGTGATCTCGGGGAGGTTAATGGGACAGAGAGTGAGATCACGTTGAGGTTAATGGGACAGACAGTGAGTTAAGGGGAGTTTAACGGGCCAGAGATTAAGAACACGGAGAGTTTAAAGGGACAGAGAGTGAGATCATGGGGAGGTTAAAGGGACAGTGAGTGAGATCACGGGGAGGTAAAAGGGACTGAGATTGAGATCACGGGGAGGTATAAAGGGACAGAGAGAGAGATCACGGGGATTTTTTAAGGACAGAGACTGAGATCATGGGGAGGTTAAAGGGACAGAGAGAGAGATCATGGGGAGGTTAAACGTACACAGAGTGAGATCACAGGGAGTTAAAGGGACAGAGAGTGAGATCACGGGGAGGTAAAGGGACATGGAGTGAGATCACTGGGAGGTTAAAGGGACAGAGTGTGAGATCGCGGGGAGGTTAAAGGGACAGACATTGAGATCACGGAGAGTTTTAAGGGACAGAGAGTGAGATCACGGGGAGGTTAAAGTGACTGAGAGTGAGATCACGGTGAGGTTAAAGGGACAGAGAGTGAGATCACGGGGAGGTTAAAGGGACAGAGTGTGAGATAATGGGAGGTTAAAGTGACAGAGAGTGAGATGACTGGGATGTTAAAGGACCAGAGAGGTAGATCACGTTGAGGTTAAAGGGACTGAGATTGAGATCAGGCACAGTTAAAGGGACAGAGAGTGAGGTCAGGTACAGTTAAAGGGACAGAAATTGAGATCACGGGGAGGTTAAGGGGACAGAGGGTGAGATCACGGGGAAGTTAAAAGGACAGAGAGGGTGATCTGTGGGAGGTTATATGGAAAGTGAGTGAGTTCTCGGGGAGGTTAAAGGGACAGAGAGTGAGATCACGGTGAGGTTAAAGGGCCAGATAGCGAGATCACGGTGAGGTTAAAGGGACAGAGAGTTAGATAACGGGGAGGTTAAAGGGACAGAGAGTGATATCACAGTGAGGTTAAAGGGACAGAGAGTGAGATTACGTGCAGGTTAAAGGGACAGGGAGCGAAATCACGGAAGGGAAAAAGGGACAGAGTGTGAGATCACGGGGAGGTAAAAGGGACAGAGATTGATATCACGGGGCGGTTAAAGGGACAGAGATTGAGATCGGGGACAGTCAAAGGAACAGTAAGTGAGAAGACGGACTGTTAAAGGGAGAGAGATTGAGATCACGGGGAGGTTAAAGGGACTGAGATTGAGATCACGGTGAGGTTAAAGGGACAGAGAGTGAGATCAAGGGGAGGTTAAAGCGACAGAGAGTTAGATCACGGGGAGGTTAAACGGACAGTGAGTGATATCAAGGGGAGGTTAAAGCGACAGAGAGTGAGATCACAGGGAGGTTAAAGGGACAGAGAGTGAGATCACGGGGAGGTTAAAGGAACAGGGAGTGAGATCACGGGGTGGTTAAAGGGACAGAGAATGAGTTCACGGGGAGGTTAAAGGGACAGAGAGTGAGATCACGGGGAGGTTAAAGGGACAGAGAGTGAGATGAGGGGGAGGTTAAAGGGACAGAGATTGAGATCACGGGGAGGTTAATGGGACAGAGAGAGAGATCACGGGGAGTTTATAAGGAGAGAGACTGAGATCATGGGGAGGTTAAAGGGACAGAGAGTGAGATAACGGGGAGGTTTAAGGGTCAGTGAGTGAGATCATGGGGACGTTAAAGTGACGGAGAGTGAGATCACGGGGAGGTTAAAGGGCCAGAGAGTGAGATCATGGGGAGGTTAAAGGGACAGAGAGTGAGATCTCATGGAGGTAAAAGGGACAGAGAGTGAGATCACGGTAAGGTTAATGGGACAGAGAGTGAGAACTCGGGTAGCTTAAAGGGACAGAGAGTGAGATCATGGGGTGTTTAACGGGACAGAGAGTGAGATCACGGGGAGGTTAAAGGGACAGAGAATGAGATCATGGGGTGTTTAACGGGAAAGAGAGTGAGATCACGGGGATGTTAAAGGGACAGAGAGTGAGATCACGGAAAGGATAAAGGGACAGAGAGTGAGATCACGGGGAGGTTAAATGGAAAGAGAGTGAGATCACGGGGATGTTAAAGGGACAGAGATTGAGGTCACGGGGATGTTAAAGGGACAGAGAGTGAAATCATGGGGATGTTAAACGTACACAGAGTGGGATCACGGGGAGTTTAAAGGGACAGAGAGTTAGATGACGTGGAGGTTAAAGGGACAGAGCGAGAGATGACGGGGAGTTTAAAAGGACAGAGAGTGACATCACGGGATATTATAGGCACAGAGAGTTAGATCACGGGTGGGTTAAAAGGACAGAGAGTGAGATCAGGGGGAGGTTAAATGGAAAGAGAGTGAGATCACGGGTAGGTTAAAGGGACAGAGATTGAGATCGGGGAGGTTAAAGGGACAGAGAGTGAGATCACGGGAAGTTTAAAGGCACAGAGAGTGAGAGCGTGGACAGTCAAAATGTCAGAAAGTGAGAACAGGGACTGTTAAAGGGACAGAGATTGAGATCACGGGGCGGTTAAAGGGACAGAGAGTTAGATGACGGGGAGGTTAAAAGGGCAGAGACTGAGATCACAGGGATGTTAAAGGAACAGAGAGAGAGATCACGGGGAGGTTAAAGGGACAGAGAATGAGATCACAGGGAGGTTAAAGGGAGACAGAGTGAGATCAAGGGGAGGTTAAAGGAACAGAGAGAGAGATCACGGGGAGGTTAAAGGGACAGAGAATGAGATCACAGGGAGGTTAAAGGGAGACAGCGTGAGATCAAGGGGAGGTTAAAGGGATAGAGAGTGAGATCACGGGGAGTTTAAAGGGACAGAGAGTGAGAGCACGAGGAGGTTAAAGGGACAGAGAGTGAGATCAAGGGGAGGTTAAATGGACAGAGAGTGAGATCACGGAAAGGTTAAAGGGACAGAGGGTGAGAACAGGGACAGTGAAAGGGACAGAGATTGAGATCAGGGCCTGTTAAAGGGACAGAGATTGAGATCGGGCACAGTTAAAGGGACAGAGAGTGAAATCAGATACAGTGAAAGGGACACAGAGTGAGATCACGGGGAGGTTAAAGGGACAGAGAGTGAGATCACGGGGAGGTTAAAGGGACAGAGAGTGAGATCACGGGGAGGTTAAAGGCACAGAGACTGAGATCAAGGGGAGGTTAAAGGGACAGAGTGTGAGTTCACGGGGAGGTTGAAGGGACAGGGAGTGAGATCACGGGGAGGTTAAAGGGACAGAGAGAATGAACACAGGGAGTTAAAGGGACAGAGAGTGAGATCAAGGGGGGATTGAAGGGACAGGGAGTGAGATCACGGTGATGTTAAAGAGATTGACCGTGAGATCACGGGGAGATTAAAGGGATAGAGACTGAGCTCACGGGGAGTTTAAAGGGACAGAGATTGAGATCACGGGCAGGTTAAAAGGACAGAAAGTGAGATCATGGGGAGGTTAAAGGGACAGTGGGTGAAATCATGGGTAGGTTAAAGGGACAGAGAGTGAGATCATGGGGAGGATAAAGAGACAGTGAGTGAGATCACGGGGAGTTCAAAGGGACTGAGATTGAGTTCACGGTGAGTTCAAAGGGACAGAGAGTTAGATGACGGGGAGGTTAAAGGGACAGGGAGTGAGATCACGGATAAGTTCAAGGGACAGAGAGTGAGATCACGGGGAGGTTAAAGGGGAAGAGAGTGAGTTCACGGGGATGTTAAAGTGACAGAGACTGAGATCACGGAGATGTTAAAGGGACAGATAGTGAGATCACTGGAGGGTTAAAGGAACAGAGAGTGAGATCACGGGGACGTTAAAGGGACAGAGAGAGAGATCACGGGGACGTTAAAGGGACAGTGAGTGAGATCACGTGGAGGTTAAAGGCACAGAGAGTGAGAACAGTGACAGTGAAATGGCCAGAGATTGAGATCAGGGACTGTTAAAGGGACAGAGATTGAACTCGGGCTCAGTTAAAGGGACAGAGAGTAAGACCAGATACAGTGAAATGGACAGAGAGTGAGATCACGGGGAGGTTCAGGGGACAGAGGGTGACATCACGGGGTGGTTAAAGGGACAGAGAGTGAGATCACGGGGAGGTTAAAGGGACAGAGAGTGAAATCACGGGGAGGTTAAACATACACAGAGTGAGAACACGATGAAGTTAAAGGGACAGAGAGTGAGATCACGGGGAGGTTAAAGGGACAGAGAGTGAGATCACGTTGAGGTTAATGGGACAGACAGTGAGTTAAGGGGAGTTTAACGGGCCAGAGATTAAGAACACGGAGAGTTTAAAGGGACAGAGAGTGAGATCACGGAGATGTTAAAGGGACAGAGAGTGAGATCATGGGGAGGTTAAAGGGACAGTGAGTGAGATCACGGGGAGGTTAAAGGGACTGAGATTGAGATCACGGGGAGGTATAAAGGGACAGAGAGAGAGATCACGGGGATTTTATAAGGACAGAGACTGAGATCATGGGGAGGTTAAAGGGACAGAGAGAGAGATCACGGGGAGGTTAAACGTACACAGAGTGAGATCACAGGGAGTTAAAGGGACAGAGAGTGAGATCACGGGGAGGTAAAGGGACATGGAGTGAGATCACTGGGAGGTTAAAGGGACAGAGTGTGAGATCGCGGGGAGGTTAAAGGGACAGACAGTGAGATCAAGGAGAGTTTAAAGGGACAGAGAGTGAGATCACGGGGAGGTTAAAGGGACGGAGAGTGAGATCACGGTGAGGTTAAAGGGACAGAGAGTGAGATCACGGGGAGGTTAAAGGGACAGAGTGTGAGATAACGGGAGGTTAAAGTGACAGAGAGTGAGATGACTGGGATGTTAAAGGACCAGAGAGGTAGATCACGTTGAGGTTAAAGGGACTGAGATTGAGATCAGGCACAGTTAAAGGGACAGAGAGTGAGGTCAGGTACAGTTAAAGGGACAGAAATTGAGATCACGGGGAGGTTAAGGGGACAGAGGGTGAGATCACGGGGTAGTTAAAAGGACAGAGAGTGTGATCTGTGGGAGGTTATATGGAAAGTGGGTGAGTTCACGGGGAGGTTAAAGGGACAGAGAGTGAGATCACGGTGAGGTTAAAGGGCCAGATAGCGAGATCACGGGGAGGTTAAAGGGAAAGAGAGTTAGATGACGGGGAGGTTAAAGGGACAGAGAGTGATATCACAGTGAGGTTAAAGGGACAGGGAGTGAGATTACGTGCAGGTTAAAGGGACAGGGAGCGAAATCACGGGCGGGTAAAAGGGACAGAGTGTGAGATCACGGGGAGGTTAAAGGGATAGAGAGTGAGATCACGGGGAGGTAAAAGGGACAGAGATTGAGATCGGGGACAGTCAAAGGAACAGTAAGTGAGAAGACGGACTGTTAAAGGGACAGAGATTGAGATCACGGGGAGGTTAAAGGGAGAGAGATTGAGATCACGGGGAGGTTAAAGGGATTGAGATTGAGATCACGGTGAGGTTAAAGGGACAGAGAGTGAGATCAAGGGGAGGTTAAAGCGACAGAGAGTGAGATCACGGGGAGGTTAAACGGACAGTGAGTGATATCAAGGGGAGGTTAAAGCGACAGAGAGTGAGATCACAGGGAGGTTAAAGGGACAAAGAGTGAGATCACGGGGAGGTTAAAGGGACAGAGAATGAGTTCACGGGGAGGTTAAAGGGACAGAGAGTGAGATCACGGGGAGGTTAAAGGGACAGAGAGTGAGATGAGGGGGAGGTTAAAGGGACAGAGATTGAGATCATGGGGAGGTAAAAGGGACAGAGAGTGAGATAACGGGGAGGTTAAAGGGTCAGTGAGTGAGATCATGGGGACGTTAAAGTGACGGAGAGTGAGATCACGGGGAGGTTAAAGGACCAGAGAGTGAGATCACGGTAAGGTTAATGGGACAGAGAGTGAGATCTCGGGTAGGTTAAAGGGACAGAGAGTGAGATCATGGGGTGTTTAACGGGACAGGGAGTGAGATCACGGGGTGGTTAAAGGGGCAGAGAATGAGTTCACGGGGAGGTTAAAGGGACTGAGAGTGAGATCACGGGGAGGTTAAAGGGACAGAGAGTGAGATGAGGGGGAGGTTAAAGGGACAGAGATTGAGATCACGGGGAGGTTAATGGGACAGAGAGAGAGATCACGGGGAGTTTATAAGGAGAGAGACTGAGATCATGGGGAGGTTAAAGGGACAGAGAGTGAGATAACGGGGAGGTTTAAGGGTCAGTGAGTGAGATCATGGGGACGTTAAAGTGACGGAGAGTGAGATCACGGGGAGGTTAAAGGGCCAGAGAGTGAGATCACAGGGAGGTTAAAGGGACAGAGAGTGAAATCACGTTGAGGTTAAAGGGACAGACAGTGAGTTAAGGGGAGGTTAAAGGGACAGAGAGTGAGATCACGTTGAGGTTAAAGGGACAGACATTGAGTTAAGGGGAGGTTAAAGGTCCAGAGATTGAGAACACGGAGAGGTTAAAGGGATAGAAAGTGAGAAAACAGAGATGTTAAATGGACAGAGAGTGAGATCGTGGGGAGGTTAAAGGGACAGTGAGTGAGATCACGGGGAGGTTAAAGGGTCTGAGATTGAGTTCACGGTGAGGTTAAAGGGACAGAGAGAGAGATCACGGGGAGTTTATATGGACAGAGACTGAGATCATGGGGAGGTTAAAGGGACAGAGAGAGAGATCACGAGGAGGTTAAACGTACACAGAGTGAGATTACGGGGACGTTAAAGGGATAGAGAGTGAGATCACGGGGAGGTTAAAGGGAGAGAGATTGATATCACGGGGCCGTTAAAGGGACAGAGAGTGAGATCATGGGGATGTTAAAGGGACAGAGTGTTAGTTAAGGGGAGGTTAAAGGGCCAGAGTTTGAGAACACGGCAAGGTTAAAGGGACAGAGAGTGAGATCACGGAGATGTTAAAGGGACAGAGCCTGAGATCACGGGGAGGCGAAAGGGACAGAGACTGAGATCACGGGAGGTTTAAAGGACAGAGGGAGAGAGATCACGGGGAGTTAAAGGGACAGAGAGTGAGATAACGGGCAGTTAAAGGGACATGGAGTGAGATCACGGGGAGGTTAAAGGGAGAGAGAGTGAGTTAAGGGGAGGTTTATGGGCCCGAGATTGAGAACATGGGGAGGTTAAAGAGACAGAGAGTGAGATCACGGGGCTGTTAAAGGACCAGAGAGTTAGATGACGGGGAGGTTAAAGGGACAGGGAGTGTGATCACGGGTAGGTTAAAGGGGCAGAGAGTGAGTTCACGGGGATGTTAAAGTGACAGAGACTGAGATCACGGAGATGTTAAAGGGACAGAGAGTGAGATCACGGGGAGGTTAAAGGGACTGAGAGTGTGATCACGGGGAGGTTAAAGGGACAGAGACTGAGATCACGGGGAGGTTAAAGGGACAGATAGTGAGATCACGGGAGTGTTAAAGGAACAGAGAGTGAGGTCACGGGGACGTTAAAGGGACAGAGAGAGAGATCACGGGGAGGTTAAAGGGACAGTGAGTGAGATCACGGGGAGGTAAAAGGGACAGTGAGTGAGATCACGTGGAGGTTAAAGGCACAGAGAGTGAGAACAGTGACAGTGAAAGGGACAGAGATTGAGATCAGGGACTGTTAAAGGGACAGAGATTGAATTCGGGCTCAGTGAAATGGACAGAGAGTGAGATCACGGGGAGGTTAAGGGGACAGAGGGTGAGATCACGGGGAGGTTAAAGGGAAAGAGAGTGAAAACACGGGGAGGTTAAACGTACACAGAGTGAGATCACGATGAAGTTAAAGGGACAGAGAGTGAGATCACGGGGAGGATAAAGGGCCAGAGAGTGACATCACGGGGAGGTTAAAGGGACAGAGAGTGAAATCACGGGGAGGTTAAACGTACACAGAGTGAGATCACGATGAAGTTAAAGGGACAGAGAGTGTGATCTCGGGGAGGTTAATGGGACAGAGAGTGAGATCACGTTGAGGTTAATGGGACAGACAGTGAGTTAAGGGGAGTTTAACGGGCCAGAGATTAAGAACACGGAGAGTTTAAAGGGACAGAGAGTGAGATCATGGGGAGGTTAAAGGGACAGTGAGTGAGATCACGGGGAGGTAAAAGGGACTGAGATTGAGATCACGGGGAGGTATAAAGGGACAGAGAGAGAGATCACGGGGATTTTTTAAGGACAGAGACTGAGATCATGGGGAGGTTAAAGGGACAGAGAGAGAGATCATGGGGAGGTTAAACGTACACAGAGTGAGATCACAGGGAGTTAAAGGGACAGAGAGTGAGATCACGGGGAGGTAAAGGGACATGGAGTGAGATCACTGGGAGGTTAAAGGGACAGAGTGTGAGATCGCGGGGAGGTTAAAGGGACAGACATTGAGATCACGGAGAGTTTTAAGGGACAGAGAGTGAGATCACGGGGAGGTTAAAGTGACTGAGAGTGAGATCACGGTGAGGTTAAAGGGACAGAGAGTGAGATCACGGGGAGGTTAAAGGGACAGAGTGTGAGATAATGGGAGGTTAAAGTGACAGAGAGTGAGATGACTGGGATGTTAAAGGACCAGAGAGGTAGATCACGTTGAGGTTAAAGGGACTGAGATTGAGATCAGGCACAGTTAAAGGGACAGAGAGTGAGGTCAGGTACAGTTAAAGGGACAGAAATTGAGATCACGGGGAGGTTAAGGGGACAGAGGGTGAGATCACGGGGAAGTTAAAAGGACAGAGAGGGTGATCTGTGGGAGGTTATATGGAAAGTGAGTGAGTTCTCGGGGAGGTTAAAGGGACAGAGAGTGAGATCACGGTGAGGTTAAAGGGCCAGATAGCGAGATCACGGTGAGGTTAAAGGGACAGAGAGTTAGATAACGGGGAGGTTAAAGGGACAGAGAGTGATATCACAGTGAGGTTAAAGGGACAGAGAGTGAGATTACGTGCAGGTTAAAGGGACAGGGAGCGAAATCACGGAAGGGAAAAAGGGACAGAGTGTGAGATCACGGGGAGGTAAAAGGGACAGAGATTGATATCACGGGGCGGTTAAAGGGACAGAGATTGAGATCGGGGACAGTCAAAGGAACAGTAAGTGAGAAGACGGACTGTTAAAGGGAGAGAGATTGAGATCACGGGGAGGTTAAAGGGACTGAGATTGAGATCACGGTGAGGTTAAAGGGACAGAGAGTGAGATCAAGGGGAGGTTAAAGCGACAGAGAGTTAGATCACGGGGAGGTTAAACGGACAGTGAGTGATATCAAGGGGAGGTTAAAGCGACAGAGAGTGAGATCACAGGGAGGTTAAAGGGACAGAGAGTGAGATCACGGGGAGGTTAAAGGAACAGGGAGTGAGATCACGGGGTGGTTAAAGGGACAGAGAATGAGTTCACGGGGAGGTTAAAGGGACAGAGAGTGAGATCACGGGGAGGTTAAAGGGACAGAGAGTGAGATGAGGGGGAGGTTAAAGGGACAGAGATTGAGATCACGGGGAGGTTAATGGGACAGAGAGAGAGATCACGGGGAGTTTATAAGGAGAGAGACTGAGATCATGGGGAGGTTAAAGGGACAGAGAGTGAGATAACGGGGAGGTTTAAGGGTCAGTGAGTGAGATCATGGGGACGTTAAAGTGACGGAGAGTGAGATCACGGGGAGGTTAAAGGGCCAGAGAGTGAGATCATGGGGAGGTTAAAGGGACAGAGAGTGAGATCTCATGGAGGTAAAAGGGACAGAGAGTGAGATCACGGTAAGGTTAATGGGACAGAGAGTGAGAACTCGGGTAGCTTAAAGGGACAGAGAGTGAGATCATGGGGTGTTTAACGGGACAGAGAGTGAGATCACGGGGAGGTTAAAGGGACAGAGAATGAGATCATGGGGTGTTTAACGGGAAAGAGAGTGAGATCACGGGGATGTTAAAGGGACAGAGAGTGAGATCACGGAAAGGATAAAGGGACAGAGAGTGAGATCACGGGGAGGTTAAATGGAAAGAGAGTGAGATCACGGGGATGTTAAAGGGACAGAGATTGAGGTCACGGGGATGTTAAAGGGACAGAGAGTGAAATCATGGGGATGTTAAACGTACACAGAGTGGGATCACGGGGAGTTTAAAGGGACAGAGAGTTAGATGACGTGGAGGTTAAAGGGACAGAGCGAGAGATGACGGGGAGTTTAAAAGGACAGAGAGTGACATCACGGGATATTATAGGCACAGAGAGTTAGATCACGGGTGGGTTAAAAGGACAGAGAGTGAGATCAGGGGGAGGTTAAATGGAAAGAGAGTGAGATCACGGGTAGGTTAAAGGGACAGAGATTGAGATCGGGGAGGTTAAAGGGACAGAGAGTGAGATCACGGGAAGTTTAAAGGCACAGAGAGTGAGAGCGTGGACAGTCAAAATGTCAGAAAGTGAGAACAGGGACTGTTAAAGGGACAGAGATTGAGATCACGGGGCGGTTAAAGGGACAGAGAGTTAGATGACGGGGAGGTTAAAAGGGCAGAGACTGAGATCACAGGGATGTTAAAGGAACAGAGAGAGAGATCACGGGGAGGTTAAAGGGACAGAGAATGAGATCACAGGGAGGTTAAAGGGAGACAGAGTGAGATCAAGGGGAGGTTAAAGGAACAGAGAGAGAGATCACGGGGAGGTTAAAGGGACAGAGAATGAGATCACAGGGAGGTTAAAGGGAGACAGCGTGAGATCAAGGGGAGGTTAAAGGGATAGAGAGTGAGATCACGGGGAGTTTAAAGGGACAGAGAGTGAGAGCACGAGGAGGTTAAAGGGACAGAGAGTGAGATCAAGGGGAGGTTAAATGGACAGAGAGTGAGATCACGGAAAGGTTAAAGGGACAGAGGGTGAGAACAGGGACAGTGAAAGGGACAGAGATTGAGATCAGGGCCTGTTAAAGGGACAGAGATTGAGATCGGGCACAGTTAAAGGGACAGAGAGTGAAATCAGATACAGTGAAAGGGACACAGAGTGAGATCACGGGGAGGTTAAAGGGACAGAGAGTGAGATCACGGGGAGGTTAAAGGGACAGAGAGTGAGATCACGGGGAGGTTAAAGGCACAGAGACTGAGATCAAGGGGAGGTTAAAGGGACAGAGTGTGAGTTCACGGGGAGGTTGAAGGGACAGGGAGTGAGATCACGGGGAGGTTAAAGGGACAGAGAGAATGAACACAGGGAGTTAAAGGGACAGAGAGTGAGATCAAGGGGGGATTGAAGGGACAGGGAGTGAGATCACGGTGATGTTAAAGAGATTGACCGTGAGATCACGGGGAGATTAAAGGGATAGAGACTGAGCTCACGGGGAGTTTAAAGGGACAGAGATTGAGATCACGGGCAGGTTAAAAGGACAGAAAGTGAGATCATGGGGAGGTTAAAGGGACAGTGGGTGAAATCATGGGTAGGTTAAAGGGACAGAGAGTGAGATCATGGGGAGGATAAAGAGACAGTGAGTGAGATCACGGGGAGTTCAAAGGGACTGAGATTGAGTTCACGGTGAGTTCAAAGGGACAGAGAGTTAGATGACGGGGAGGTTAAAGGGACAGGGAGTGAGATCACGGATAAGTTCAAGGGACAGAGAGTGAGATCACGGGGAGGTTAAAGGGGAAGAGAGTGAGTTCACGGGGATGTTAAAGTGACAGAGACTGAGATCACGGAGATGTTAAAGGGACAGATAGTGAGATCACTGGAGGGTTAAAGGAACAGAGAGTGAGATCACGGGGACGTTAAAGGGACAGAGAGAGAGATCACGGGGACGTTAAAGGGACAGTGAGTGAGATCACGTGGAGGTTAAAGGCACAGAGAGTGAGAACAGTGACAGTGAAATGGCCAGAGATTGAGATCAGGGACTGTTAAAGGGACAGAGATTGAACTCGGGCTCAGTTAAAGGGACAGAGAGTAAGACCAGATACAGTGAAATGGACAGAGAGTGAGATCACGGGGAGGTTCAGGGGACAGAGGGTGACATCACGGGGTGGTTAAAGGGACAGAGAGTGAGATCACGGGGAGGTTAAAGGGACAGAGAGTGAAATCACGGGGAGGTTAAACATACACAGAGTGAGAACACGATGAAGTTAAAGGGACAGAGAGTGAGATCACGGGGAGGTTAAAGGGACAGAGAGTGAGATCACGTTGAGGTTAATGGGACAGACAGTGAGTTAAGGGGAGTTTAACGGGCCAGAGATTAAGAACACGGAGAGTTTAAAGGGACAGAGAGTGAGATCACGGAGATGTTAAAGGGACAGAGAGTGAGATCATGGGGAGGTTAAAGGGACAGTGAGTGAGATCACGGGGAGGTTAAAGGGACTGAGATTGAGATCACGGGGAGGTATAAAGGGACAGAGAGAGAGATCACGGGGATTTTATAAGGACAGAGACTGAGATCATGGGGAGGTTAAAGGGACAGAGAGAGAGATCACGGGGAGGTTAAACGTACACAGAGTGAGATCACAGGGAGTTAAAGGGACAGAGAGTGAGATCACGGGGAGGTAAAGGGACATGGAGTGAGATCACTGGGAGGTTAAAGGGACAGAGTGTGAGATCGCGGGGAGGTTAAAGGGACAGACAGTGAGATCAAGGAGAGTTTAAAGGGACAGAGAGTGAGATCACGGGGAGGTTAAAGGGACGGAGAGTGAGATCACGGTGAGGTTAAAGGGACAGAGAGTGAGATCACGGGGAGGTTAAAGGGACAGAGTGTGAGATAACGGGAGGTTAAAGTGACAGAGAGTGAGATGACTGGGATGTTAAAGGACCAGAGAGGTAGATCACGTTGAGGTTAAAGGGACTGAGATTGAGATCAGGCACAGTTAAAGGGACAGAGAGTGAGGTCAGGTACAGTTAAAGGGACAGAAATTGAGATCACGGGGAGGTTAAGGGGACAGAGGGTGAGATCACGGGGTAGTTAAAAGGACAGAGAGTGTGATCTGTGGGAGGTTATATGGAAAGTGGGTGAGTTCACGGGGAGGTTAAAGGGACAGAGAGTGAGATCACGGTGAGGTTAAAGGGCCAGATAGCGAGATCACGGGGAGGTTAAAGGGAAAGAGAGTTAGATGACGGGGAGGTTAAAGGGACAGAGAGTGATATCACAGTGAGGTTAAAGGGACAGGGAGTGAGATTACGTGCAGGTTAAAGGGACAGGGAGCGAAATCACGGGCGGGTAAAAGGGACAGAGTGTGAGATCACGGGGAGGTTAAAGGGATAGAGAGTGAGATCACGGGGAGGTAAAAGGGACAGAGATTGAGATCGGGGACAGTCAAAGGAACAGTAAGTGAGAAGACGGACTGTTAAAGGGACAGAGATTGAGATCACGGGGAGGTTAAAGGGAGAGAGATTGAGATCACGGGGAGGTTAAAGGGATTGAGATTGAGATCACGGTGAGGTTAAAGGGACAGAGAGTGAGATCAAGGGGAGGTTAAAGCGACAGAGAGTGAGATCACGGGGAGGTTAAACGGACAGTGAGTGATATCAAGGGGAGGTTAAAGCGACAGAGAGTGAGATCACAGGGAGGTTAAAGGGACAGAGAGTGAGATCACGGGGAGGTTAAAGGGACAGAGAATGAGTTCACGGGGAGGTTAAAGGGACAGAGAGTGAGATCACGGGGAGGTTAAAGGGACAGAGAGTGAGATGAGGGGGAGGTTAAAGGGACAGAGATTGAGATCATGGGGAGGTAAAAGGGACAGAGAGTGAGATAACGGGGAGGTTAAAGGGTCAGTGAGTGAGATCATGGGGACGTTAAAGTGACGGAGAGTGAGATCACGGGGAGGTTAAAGGACCAGAGAGTGAGATCACGGTAAGGTTAATGGGACAGAGAGTGAGATCTCGGGTAGGTTAAAGGGACAGAGAGTGAGATCATGGGGTGTTTAACGGGACAGAGAGTGAGATCACGGGGAGGTTAAAGGGACAGAGAATGAGATCATGGGGTGTTTAACGGGAAAGAGAGTGAGATCACGGGGATGTTAAAGGGACAGAGAGTGAGATCACGGAAAGGATAAAGGGACAGAGAGTGAGATCACGGGGAGGTTAAATGGAAAGAGAGTGAGATCACGGGGATGTTAAAGGGACAGAGATTGAGGTCACGGGGATGTTAAAGGGACAGAGAGTGAAATCATGGGGATGTTAAACGTACACAGAGTGGGATCACGGGGAGTTTAAAGGGACAGAGAGTTAGATGACGTGGAGGATAAAGGGACGGAGCGAGAGATGACGGGGAGTTTAAAAGGACAGAGAGTGACATCACGGGATATTATAGGCACAGAGAGTTAGATCACGGGTGGGTTAAAAGGACAGAGATTGAGATCGGGGAGGTTAAAGGGACAGAGAGTGAGATCACGGGAAGTTTAAAGGCACAGAGAGTGAGAGCGTGGACAGTCAAAATGTTAGATAGTGAGAACAGGGACTGTTAAAGGGACAGAGATTGAGATCACGGGGAGTTCAATGAGACAGAGAGTGAGATCACGGGGCGGTTAAAGGGACAGAGAGTTAGATGACGGGGAGGTTAAAAGGGCAGAGACTGTGATCACGGGGAGGTTAAAGGAACAGAGAGAGAGATCACGGGAAGGTTAAAGGGACAGAGAATGAGATCACAGGGAGGTTAAAGGGATTGAGATTGAGATCACGGTGAGGTTAAAGGGACAGAGATTGAGATCACGGGGCGGTTAAAGGAACAGAGAGTGAGATCACGGTGAGGTTAAAGGGACAGTGAGTGAGATCACGAGGAGGTTAATGGGACAGAGAATGATATCACGGGGAGGTTTAAGGGATAGAGAGTGAGATCACAGAGCGGTTAAAGGGACATAGAGTGAGAACACGGGGTGTTTAATGGGACGAACAGAGATCAGGAGGAGGTTAAAGGGACAGAGATTGAGATCACGGGCAGTTTAAAGGGACAGAGAGTGAGAATACCGGGAGGTTAAAGATACAGAGAGTGAGATCACGGGGAGGTTAAAGGGACAGAGAGTGAGATCACGGGGAGGTTAAAGGGACAGAGAGTGAGATCACTGGGAAGTTAAAGGGACAGAGATTTAGATCACGGGGAGGTAAACGGGACAGTGAGTGAGATCACGGGCAGGTTAAAGGGACAGGGAGAGATTACGGGGAGAATAAATGGACAGAGTGTGAGATCACGGGTAGCTGAACGGGACAAAGTGTAACATAACGGGGAGGTTAAAGGGACAGAGTTTGAGACAGCGGGGAGGTTAAAGGGACAGAGAGTGAGATCACGGGGAGTTTAAAGGGAAAGACAGAGATCACTGGAAGGTTAAAGGGACAGAGAGAGAGATCAGGGGGAAATTCAAGGGACAGAGAGAGATTACGGGGTGGTTAAAGGGACAGAGAGTGAGATCACGTGGAGGTTAAAGGGACAGAGTGCTAATTCAGGGAGGTTAATGGGACAGAGAGTGAGATCACTGGGTGGTCAAAGGGACGGAGAGTGAGATCACGGGGAGGTTAAAGGGACAGAGTGTGAGATCGCGGGGAGGTTATAGGGACAGAGAGTGAGATCAGGGGAAGTTTAAAGGGAAAGAGAGTGAGATCACGGGAAGTTTAACGGGACAGAGAGTGAGATCACAGGGAGGTTAAAGGGACAGAGAGTGAGATCACGGGGAAGCTAAAGGGACAGAGATTTAGATCACGGGGAGGTTAACGGGACAGAGAGTGAGATTACTGGGAGGTTCATGGGACAGAGAGTGAGATCACGGGTAGGTTAATGGGACAGAGAGTGAGAACACGTGGACGTTAAAGGGACAGATAGTGAGATCACGGGGAAGTTAAAGGGACAGAGAATGAGATCACGGGGATGTTAAAGGGAGAGAGAGTGAGATCACGGAGAGGTTAATGGGACAGAGAGTGAGATCACGGGGAGGTGTAAGGGACAGAGAATGAGATCACAGGGAGGTTAAAGGGACAGAGATTCAGATCACGGGGAGGTTAAAGGGACAGAGAGTGAAATCACGGGGTGGTTAAAGTGACAGAGAGTTAGATGACGGGGAGGTTAAATGGAAAGAGAGTGAGATCACCGGGAGGTTAAAGAGACAGAGAGTGACATCACGGGGAGGTTAATGGGACAGAGAGTGATATAACGGGGAGGTTTAAGGGGTAGAGAGTGAGATCACGGGAAAGTTAAGAGGACAGAGAGTGAAATCAGGGGGATGTTAATGGGACAGAGAGGGAGATCAAAGGGAGGTTAAAGGGACAGAGAGTGAGATCACGGGGAGGTTAAAGGGATAGAGAGTGAGATCAGGGGGAGGTTAATGTGACAGAGAGTGAGATCACAGGGAGGTTAAGGGGACAGAGAGTGAGAACACGGGGAGGTTAAAGGGACGGAGAGTGAGATCGCGGGGAGGTTAAAGGGACAGAGAGTGAGATCAGGGGGAAGTTAATGGGACAGAGAGTGAGATCACAGGAAGGTTAAGGGGACAGCGAGTGATATCCCGGTGAGGTTAAAGGGAAAGAGAGTGATAACACGGGGAGGATAAAGGACAGATAGTGAGATCTTGGTAAGGTCTACGGGACAGAGACTGAGTTCACGGGGAGGTTAAGGGTACAGAAATTGAGATCACGGGGAATTTAAAGGGACAGAGAGTGAGATCACAAGGAGGTGAAATGGACAGTGAATGCGATCACAGGGAGGTTAAAGGGACAGAGAGAGAGATCACGTGGAGGTTAAATGGACAGAGACTGAGATCACGGAAAGATTAAATGGACAGAGTGAGATAACTGGGACGTTAAAGGGACAGAGATTGAGTTCATGGGGAGGTTAAAGGGACAGATTGTGAGATCAGCTGGACGTTAATGGGGCAGAGAGTGAGATCACAGGGAGGTTAAAGGGACAGAGAGTGAGAACACAGGGAGGTTAAAGGGACGGAGAGTTAGATCATGGGAAGGTTAAAGGGACAGAGAGTGAGATCACGGGGATGTAAAAGGGAAAGAGAGTGAGATCACGGGGAGGTAAAAGGGAAAGAGAGTGAGATCACGGGGAGATTAAAGGGAGAGAGAGTGATATCACAGGGAGGTTAATGGGACAGAGAGTGATATCACGGGGATGTTAAAGCGACAGAGATTGAGATCATGGGGCGGTTAAAGGGACAGAGAGTGAGATCACAGGAAGGTTAAAGGGACAGAGAGTGACATCACGGGGAGGTTAATGGGACAGAGAGTGATATCACGGGGAGGTTTAAGGGGTAGAGAGTCAAATCACGGGGAGGTTAAAGCGACAGAGATTGAGATCATGGGGCGGTTAAAGGAACAGAGAGTGACATCACGGGGAGGTTAATGGGACAGAGAGTGAGATCACGGGGAGGTTTAAGGGGTAGAGAGTGAGATCATGGGAAAGTTAAGAGGACAGAGAGTGAAATCAGGGGGATGTTAATGGGACAGAGAGGGAGATCAAAGGGAGGTTAAAGGGACAGAGAGTGAGATCACGGGGAGGTTAAAGGGACAGAGAGTGATATCACGCTGAGCTTTAAGGGATAGAGATTGTGATCACGGGGAGGTTAAAGGGATAGAGAGTGAGATCAGGGGGAGGTTAATGTGACAGAGAGTGAGATCACAGGGAGGTTAAGGGGACAGAGAGTGAGAACACGGGGAGGTTAAAGGGACAGAGAGTGAGATCGCGGGGAGGTTAAAGGGACAGAGAGTGAGATCAGGGGGAAGTTAATGGGACAGAGAGTGAGATCACAGGAAGGTTAAGGAGACAGCGAGTGATATCCCGGTGAGGTTAAAGGGACAGAGAGTGATAACACGGGGAGGATAAAGGACAGATAGTGAGATCTTGGTAAGGTCTACGGGACAGAGACTGAGATCACGGGGAGGTTAAAGGTACAGAAATTGAGATCACGGGGAATTTAAAGGGACAGAGAGTGAGATCACAAGGAGGTGAAATGGACAGTGAATGCGATCACAGGGAGGTTAAAGGGACAGAGAGAGAGATCACGTGGAGGTTAAATGGACAGAGATTGAGATCACGGAAAGATTAAATGGACAGAGTGAGATAACTGGGACGTTAAAGGGACAGAGATTGAGTTCATGGGGAGGTTAAAGGGACAGATTGTGAGATCAGCTGGACGTTAATGGGGCAGAGAGTGAGATCACAGGGAGGTTAAAGGGACAGAGAGTGAGAACACGGGGAGGTTAAAGGGACAGAGAGTTAGATCATGGGAAGGTTAAAGGGACAGAGAGTGAGATCACGGGGAGGTAAAAGGGAAAGAGAGTGAGATCACGGGGAGATTAAAGGGAGAGAGAGTGATATCACGGGGATGTTAATGGGACAGAGAGTGATATCACGGGGAGGTTAAAGCGACAGAGATTGAGATCATGGGGCGGTTAAAGGGACAGAGAGTGACATCACGGGGAGGTTAATGGGACAGAGAGTGATATCACGGGGAGGTTTAAGGGGTAGAGAGTGAGATCACGGGAAAGTTAAGAGGACAGAGAGTGAAATCAGGGGGATGTTAATGGGACAGAGAGGGAGATCAAAGGGAGGTTAAAGGGATAGAGATTGTGATCACGGGGAGGTTAAAGGGATAGAGAGTGAGATCAGGGGGAGGTTAATGTGACAGAGAGTGAGATCACAGGGAGGTTAAGGGGACAGAGAGTGAGAACACGGGGAGGTTAAAGGGACAGAGAGTGAGATCGCGGGGAGGTTAAAGGGACAGAGAGTGAGATCAGGGGGAAGTTAATGGGACAGAGAGTGAGATCACAGGAAGGTTAAGGGGACAGCGAGTGATATCCCGGTGAGGTTAAAGGGACAGAGAGTGATAACACGGGGAGGATAAAGGACAGATAGTGAGATCTTGGTAAGGTCTACGGGACAGAGACTGAGATCACGGGGAGGTTAAAGGTACAGAAATTGAGATCACGGGGAATATAAAGGGATAGAGAGTGAGATCACAAGGAGGTGAAATGGACAGTGAATGCGATCACAGGGAGGTTAAAGGGACAGAGAGAGAGATCACGTGGAGGTTAAATGGACAGAGATTGAGATCACGGAAAGATTAAATGGACAGATTGAGATAACTGGGACGTTAAAGGGACAGAGATTGAGTTCATGGGGAGGTTAAAGGGACAGATTGTGAGATCAGCTGGACGTTAATGGGGCAGAGAGTGAGATCACAGGGAGGTTAAAGGGACAGAGAGTGAGAACACGGGGAGGTTAAAGGGACGGAGAGTTAGATCAAGGGAAGGATAAAGGGACAGAGAGTGAGATCACGGGGAGGTAAAAGGGAAAGAGAGTGAGATCACGGGGAGATTAAAGGGAGAGAGAGTGATATCACGGGGATGTTAATGGGACAGAGAGTGATATCACGGGGAGGTTAAAGCGACAGAGATTGAGATCATGGGGCGGTTAAAGGGACAGAGAGTGAGATCACGGGAAGGTTAAAGGGACAGAGAGTGACATCACGGGGAGGTTAATGGGACAGAGAGTGAGATCACGGGGAGGTTTAAGGTGTAGAGAGTGAGATCACGGGAAAGTTAAAAGGACAGAGAGTGAAATCAGGGGGATGTTAATGGGACAGAGAGGGAGATCAAAGGGAGGTTAAAGTGACAGAGAGTGAGATCACGGGGAGGTTAATGGGACAGAGAGTGATATCACGCTGAGCTTTAAGGGATAGAAATTGTGATCACGGGGAGGTTAAAGGGATAGAGAGTTAGATCGGGGGAGGTTAATGTGACAGAGAGTGAGATCACAGGGAGGTTAAGGGGACAGAGAGTGAGAACACGGGGAGGTTAAAGGGACAGAGAGTGAGATCGCGGGGAGGTTAAAGGGACAGAGAGTGAGATCAGGGGGAAGTTAATGGGACAGAGAGTGAGATCACAGGAAGGTTAAGGGGACAGCGAGTGATATCCCGGTGAGGTTAAAGGGACAGAGAGTGATAACACGGGGAGAATAAAGGACAGATAGTGAGATCTTGGTAAGGTCTACGGGACAGAGACTGAGATCACGGGGAGGTTAAAGGTACAGAAATTGAGATCACGGGGAATATAAAAGGGACAGAGAGTGAGATCACAAGGAGGTGAAATGGACAGTGAATGCGATCACAGGGAGGTTAAAGGGACAGAGAGAGAGATCACGTGGAGGTTAAATGGACAGAGATTGAGATCACGGAAAGATTAAATGGACAGAGTGAGATAACTGGGACGTTAAAGGGACAGAGATTGAGTTCATGGGGAGGTTAAAGGGACAGATTGTGAGATCAGCTGGACGTTAATGGGGCAGAGAGTGAGATCACAGGGAGGTTAAAGGGACAGAGAGTGAGAACACGGGGAGGTTAAAGGGACGGAGAGTTAGATCAAGGAAGGTTAAAGGGACAGAGAGTGAGATCACGGGGAGGTAAAAGGAAAGAGAGTGAGATCACGGGGAGATTAAAGGGAGAGAGAGTGATATCACGGGGATGTTAATGGGACAGAGAGTGATATCACGGGAGGTTAAAGCGACAGAGATTGAGATCATGGGGCGGTTAAAGGGACAGAGAGTGAGATCACGGGAAGGTTAAAGGGACAGAGAGTGACATCACGGGGAGGTTAATGGGACAGAGAGTGAGATCACGGGGAGGTTTAAGGAGTAGAGAGTGAGATCACGGGAAAGTTAAGAGGACAGAGAGTGAAATCAGGGGGATGTTAATGGGACAGAGAGTGAGATCAAAGGGAGGTTAAAGTGACAGAGAGTGAGATCACGGGGAGGTTAATGGGACAGAGAGTGATATCACGCTGAGCTTTAAGGATAGAAATTGTGATCACGGGGAGGTTAAAGGGATAGAGAGTTAGATCGGGGGAGGTTAATGTGACAGAGAGTGAGATCACAGGGAGGTTAAGGGGACAGAGAGTGAGAACACGGGGAGGTTAAAGGGACAGAGAGTGAGATCGCGGGGAGGTTAAAGGGACAGAGAGTGAGATCAGGGGGAAGTTAATGGGACAGAGAGTGAGATCACAGGAAGGTTAAGGGGACAGCGAGTGATATCACGGTGAGGTTAAAGGGACAGAGAGTGATAACACGGGGAGGATAAAGGACAGATAGTGAGATCTTGGTAAGGTCTACGGGACAGAGACTGAGATCACGGGGAGGTTAAAGGTACAGAAATTGAGATCACGGGGAAGTTAAAGGGACCGAGAGTGAGATCACGAGGAGGTGAAATGGACAGTGAATGCGATCACAGGGAGGTTAAAGGGACAGAGAGAGAGATCACGTGGAGGTTAAATGGACAGAGATTGAGATCACGGAAAGATTAAATGGACAGAGTGAGATAACTGGGACGTTAAAGGGACAGAGATTGAGTTCATGGGGAGGTTAAAGGGACAGATTGTGAGATCAGCTGGACGTTAATGGGGCAGAGAGTGAGATCACAGGGAGGTTAAAGGGACAGAGAGTGAGAACACGGGAGGTTAAAGGGACGGAGAGTTAGATCATGGGAAGGTTAAAGGGACAGAGAGTGAGATCACGGGGAGGTTAAAGGGACGGAGAGTTAGATCATGGGAAGGTTAAAGGGACAGAGAGTGAGATCACGGGGAGGTAAAAGGAAAGAGAGTGAGATCACGGGGAGATTAAAGGGAGAGAGAGTGATATCACAGGGAGGTTAATGGGACAGAGAGTGATATCACGGGGAGGTTAAAGCGACAGAGATTGAGATCATGGGCAGTTAAAGGGACAGAGAGTGAGATCACAGGAAGGTTAAAGGGAAAGGGACAGAGAGTGACATCACGGGGAGGTTAATGGGACAGAGAGTGATATCACGGGGAGGTTTAAGGGGTAGAGATTGAGATCACGGAAAGATTAAATGGACAGAGTGAGATAACTGGGACGTTAAAGGGACAGAGATTGAGTTCATGGGGAGGCTAAAGGGACAGATTGTGAGATCAGCTGGACGTTAATGGGGCAGAGAGTGAGATCACAGGGAGGTTAAAGGGACGGAGAGTTAGATCATGGGAAGGTTAAAGGGACAGAGAGTGAGAACACGGGGAGGTTAAAGGGACGGAGAGTTAGATCATGGGAAGGTTAAAGGGACAGAGAGTGAGATCACGGGGAGGTTAAAGGGACGGAGAGTTAGATCATGGGAAGGTTAAAGGGACAGAGAGTGAGATCAGGGGGAGGTTAAAGGGTCAGAGAGTGAGATCACGGGGAGGTTAAAGGGACAGAGAGTGAGATTACGGGGTGGTTAAAGCGACAGAGAGCTAGATCAGGGTGTTTAAAGGGACAGGGAGTGAGTTCACTGTGAAGTTAAAGGGACTGAGATTTAGATCATGGGGTGGTTAACGGTACAGGGAGTGAGATCACGGGAAGATTAAAGGGACAGAGAGTGAGATCAAGGGGAGGTTAATGGGACAGTGAGTGAGATTACGGGGTGGTTAAAGCGACAGAGAGCTAGATCAGGGTGGTTAAAGGGACAGGGAGTGAGTTCACTGTGAAGTTAAAGGGACTGAGATTTAGATCATGGGGTGGTTAACGGTACAGGGAGTGAGATCACGGGGAGGTTAAAGGGACAATGAGTGAGATGAATGGAAACTTAAAGGGACTGAGAGTGAGATCACGGGGAGGCTAAAGGGACAGAGTGTGAGATCACCGGGAGTTTAAAGGGAAAGAGAGATATCACGGGGAGGTTAAAGGGACAGAGAGTGAGATCACGGGGAGTTTAAATGGACAGAGAGTGAGATCAAATGGATGTTAAAGGGACAGAGAGTGAGCTCATCGGGGACAATTAAATGGATAGAGTGTGAGATTAGGGCATTAGTTAAAGGGACAGATAGTGAGATCAGGCGGACAGTTAAAGGGTCAGAGAGTCTGATCGGGGTACAGTTAAAGGAACAGAGAGTGAGATCAGGGGGACATTTAATGGAACAGAGAGTGAGATCAGGGGGACAGTTCAAGGGACAGAGAGTGAGATCACTGGGAGGTTAAAGGGACAGAGACTGAGATCACTGGGAGTTTAAAGGGACAGAGAGTGAGATCACGTGGAGGTTAATGGGACAGAGAGTGATATCACGGGGAGGTTAATGGGTCAGAGAGTGAGATCGGGGGAGGTTAATGGGTCAGAGAGTGATATCACAGT